>NC_091086.1:66919015-67222045 GCF_032405125.1 Capricornis sumatraensis | reverse complement strand
GTCAAGTCTGACTCCTTGTGACCCCATGGACTGCAGCACGCCAGGCCTCCTTGTCCATCACCAACTCCCAGAGTTTACTCAGACTCATGTCCACTGAGTCTGTGATGCCATCCCACCATCTCATCCTCTGTTGTCCCCTTCTCCTCCTGCCTTTATTTTTTTTTAATTTAAATTTATTTATTTTAACTGGAGGCTAATTACTTTACAATATTGTATTGGTTTTACCGTACATCAACATGAATCCACCACGGGTGTACACATGTTCCCAATCCTGAACCCCTTCCCACCTCCCTCCCCATATCATCCCTCTGGGTCATCCCAGTGTACCAGCCCCAAGCATCCTGTATCCTTCATTGAACCTAGATCAAGGTCTGTTCAAATGAGTCAGTTCTTTGCATCAGGTGCCCAAAGTATTGGAGTTTCAACTTCAGCATCAGTCTTTCCAATGGCTATTCAGGACTGATTTCCTTTAGCATGGACTGGTTGGATCTCCTTGTAGTCCAAGGGACTCCTAAGAGTCTTCTTCAACACCATAGTTCAAAAGCATCAATTCTTCGGCACTCAGCTTTCTTTATAGTCCAACTCTCACATTCATACATGAGTAGTGAAAAAACCATAGCCTTGACTAGACTGAAATTGTTTATCTTTTTAGATAAATATATACAACCATATGTTCCTCTGGTGAACCATTGAGAATCAGTTGTAGGAACAATGGCACTTCACCTCTAAGTACTATAGCATGAGTTTTCTAAAAACAAGGATTGTTGTTGTTCAGTCTCCCAGTAGTGTCCGACTCTTTGTAATGCCTTGGACTGCAGCATGCTAGGCCTCCCTGTCTCTTACCATCTCCCAGAGTTTGCCCAGGAACAGTACAATGATCACATTCAAGGAATTTAGTGTTGATAACAAATTCATGTTTGCTCAATTGCCTAATAGGTCTTACGGCATTTTTAAAACATATTGCAATTACAGTTAATATACTGAATTTAGTTTTCATATTTCTTTAGCTCTCTTTAATCTAGAATATTTCTCCTATAACATTGATAATTTGGAAGAACCTAGGTTAGGTGTTGGGTAACTCGGTCTGCTTTTTTCCTCCTGATGTATGTTTAGACCATCCTTGGTGATTTTGACTTGGATCATTTATTTTCTTCATTGTTAAAGTGTCATTTCCTCTTTGCAATGAATAATCTGCAAGTTGATACTTTGAGACTGTCTCATCATCCCCTTCATTCTGCTGCCAAGCTTTGGGTGACAAAGCTTGTTTTCTAGACAACTTTAAAAAAAAGTATTCAAGAATGCAATATTCCCTGAGTTATTGGGTGTTTCAAACTCTTTTCCCTATTTCTTGTTCCTTAAAGCACAACTTTGTTGAATACAAAGTCTTTGGTCCACCCTTTGAACTTTAAATTTCTTAGAAATCTGATGAATTTCGTTCTTGTGTTCCATATTGCTCTGAAAAAGTCTGGTGTTAGGTTGATTCTTTCTCCTCCTCCTTCTTCCATTCCTCTTCCTCTAACCTCTGTTTGCCCTTTGTAAATACCTTAGTATTATTTTCCTGGGAATCCTGCTTGCTCATTTGTTTGTCAAAATCTAATCATTTTACTATGTTAGAATATATCATCAAGGCATTAATTTCCATGTATACACTATGAACTGTTTCTATACAAGAGTCAACTCTATTTCTAGAAAAATTTCTTAGAGAGTTTAAATATGTGTTCTACTTCATTATTTGGTTTCTCTTTATAAACTCTTAATACAATACAGCCTCTATTTTTGTCTCATATACCAATCAATGATGCCATTTTCTTCTTATTTTATTTCATTTTCTTATTCTTTATTTTTTTTAACTTTAATTTTTACTTTATTTTGCTTTACAATACTGTATTGGTTTTGCCATACATTGACATGAATCAGCCATGGGTGTACATGAGTTCCCAATCCTGAACCCCCCTCCCACCTCCCATCACATATCATCTCTCTGGATCATCCCCATGCACCAGCCCCAAGCATCCTGTATCCTGTATTGAACATAGACCGGCGATTCGTTTCTTACATGATAGTATACATGTTTCAATGCCATTCTCCCAAATCATCCCACCCTCTCCCTCATTTTCTTATTCTTTAAATCCCTTTATTTCATTCTCTTTGTCTTGACTGTCATCATGGCTTTCTTCACTGACATTTGCAATTTCATGTTTATTCTAATGTAATTCTGAGTTATTTAAAATGTATTCATTCATTAAACATAATTCTGACTCACATCTTTCTTTTCCCTCTCTTCTGTTTCAGTCTGTGACATTTGTTACAAGGGGATTTTATCACAAGCAAATAATTGCTTAAGGATTTTTTGGGTATAATTTTCCTTTGCTTCATGAATGTTTTGTAGGGGGAATTTTCATTAGATGAAATGTATTTCTTTTTCATATTATGTTTCTTCTTACAATATCTTTTTATGCATGATTCCCCTTGAGCCCAATCAGAAATAATAGTGATGTCAGTGGATATTGAGGATTTGGGTTGGTTTATATCACAGGTTTGCATTCCATGGTGGCTCAGTGATAAGGAACCTGTCTGCAATGTAGGAGACCTGGGCTCAATCCCTGTTTCGGAAGACCTCCTGGAGAATGAAATGGCAACCCCCTCCAGTATTCTTGTTGGGGAAATTCCATGGACAGAGGAGCCTTGTGGGCTACAGTCCATGGGATCACAAAAGAATTGGACATGACTTAGCGACTAATCAGTAACAAATGTCACTGGTTAGGCACCTTAACAACTGACTCTGATATACAATTTAGCCTTCAGAATATTTATTAAGGGTGCCCTTAAGATCAACACCGGTGACAGGTAGTGGAAGAAAGCATAGTGGGTGGCAGAGGAAAAAACAGAGCTGTGACAATTTCCCCATGGAATGATCTCGAGCTACAATGGTCTTTCAAAATTGTCCCAGTTAGGGCAGATGGCCATGTCTTCATAACAACTTGTTTCAATATTCTTGAATGTATGCTACCTGTGATAGGAATATCACCTTTAATGAGGCAGCTCTCTGCAGTTTGGCCACTTTTTGAAGTCGTTAACACCTGGATTTGTCAGTGGTATTGATACAGTGGAATGTGGCTGTTCAGTTGCTAAGTTGTGTCCGACTCTTTGCGGACCCCATGGGCTGCAGCTCACCAGGCCTCCCTGTCCTTCGCTATCTCCCAGAGTTCACCCAGATTCTTGTCCATTGAGTTGGTGATGTTGCCTAACCATCTCATCCTCTGTCTCCCCCTTCTGCTTTTGCCTTCAGTCTGTCCCTGCAACAGAGTCTTTTCCAATAAGTTCGCCTCTTGGCATCAGGTAGCCAAAGTATTGGAACTTCAGTTTCACTGCTCTCAATGAGTATTCAGGGTTGATTTCTTTTTGGATTGACTGGTTTGATCTCCTTGCTATCCAAGGGACTCTCAACAGTCCTCTACAGGACCACAATTTAAAGGCATCAGTTCTTTGGTGCCCAGACTTCTTTATGCTTCAACTCTCACATCCATAAGCTACAGTGGAATATATTTTGTTAAATTGATTTTGTTCACTGGGGAAGAGAGAAATACTTTAATATATCTGCCACATCATTCTTTGTCATTGCTATAAAGCTATTACTTATTCCACCTGCATCCTGCTTTCCCTGTGGTATCAAGCCTCTAAGGAGGACCTCTCATTCCAGGTTGCCCCATTCATCCTGAGAATCACTGCTTCCTCCTAGGAACTTATGCAATTTCAGGTTTCTTAACTTTCAATTTGCTGGAAACGATTTCTTTGGCTTGAATTCTCTGGGAAAAAATAAAAGTCCTCCAAAGGAAACTGGCAAGGAAGTTTAGAAACGAAAATAGGAAAGAGAAGGAAGTCAGGTGAACTTGTGATATTCGGCTAAATTCTGTAGTTCCTCAGCATTTTAACAGTCTTCAGCAATGACACTGGACTTGTGAATTCCACACTCATTGTTTAGGGTCACCTTTAGTTCTTTGTGCCTGCAAGAAAAAGGACCCCACAAGCCCAGAAGAGGCCCTCTAGAAAGCAGTACTGATGTTGGCTATTGGATGGAGTGGAATAAAGATACAAGCACATAAAAACACCATCAAAAGGAAGCTCAGAGAACCTTGGTGAAGAGCTGCCATTATCCACTGAAGTTGCTCACTAGGAACAACCAGGTCTCAGACGGTTCTCAGATTACCTACACTCACGGTGGGGCTTTCCTGCTTCTTGGGCTAACTTTACCTGTGCTTCGTCTCCTCCAGGCTTCTCTGCTTTGATATTCAGTTCAGTTCAATTCAGTCGCTCAGTCGTGTCGGACTCTTTGCGACCTCATGGACTGCAGCACTTTAGACCTCCCTGTCCATCACCAACTCCTGGAGTTTATTCAAACTCATGTCCGTTGGGTCCGTGATGCCATCCAACCATCTCATCCTCTATCATCCCCTTCTCCTCCTGCCTTTAATCTTTCTCAGCATCAGGATCTTTTCAAATGAGTCAACTCTTCACATCAGGCAGCCAAAGTATTGGAGTTTCAGCTTCAATATGAGTCCTTCCAATGAACACCCAGGACTGATCTCCTTTAGGATGGACTGGTTGGATCTCCTTGCATTTCAAGTGACTCTCAAGAGTCTTCTCCAACACCACAGTGCAAAAGCATCAATTTCTCGGTACTCAGCTTTCTTTATAGTCCAACCCTCATATCCATATGTGACTGCTGGAAAAACCATAGCCTTGACTAGACGGACCTTTGTTGGCAAAGTAATGTCTCTGCTTTTTAATATGCTGTCTAGGTTGGTCATAACTTTCCTTCCAAGGAGTAAGCATCTTTTAATTTCATGGCTTCAGTCACCATCTGCAGTGATTTTGGAGTCCCTCAAAACAAAGTCAGCCACTGTTTCCACTGTTTCCCCACCTATTTGCCATGAACCACTTTGATGAGATTTCCACAAACTATCTCCCTGATTTTCTTGCTTCTGAATGAACCTTGGAACCAATTTTGCTGTTTAGGTATTTATTTCCTATTTATATATTACTGAAGTTTGGAATATCCTCTGTCTCCTACTCATGCTGTTGTCCTTTTATCAAAGATTTTTGTTTGACTTGTGCTGGGTGAAAGCAGAATTTTTTGGTCTGTCTAGTTTTTTTGAGTTTGAGAGGAGAGATTTGAAATGAGGATATTTCATTTGGGAGGTGGAATATTTTCTTAACACCGTGTTTATCACCGTGATTATTTCTTACATATATTTAGTACTTATATACTATAAAATATATTTTTTCTTTTTTTAATTTTACTTTATAGTATTGTATTGGTTTTTAATTAAGTATTTTCTTCAAAACTCATTAGAAAGATGTTGTTTTTATTAATATTACTTTTTAAAACAGAGGAGATTGTAGATTAATAAGCTTAAATGAGTTGCCCTAGGAAAGTGTATTAGTCACTCAGTGATGTCTGACTGACTCTTGTGTGACCCTATGGACTGTAGCCCACCAGGCCCCTCTGTCTATGGAATTCCCCAGGCCAGAATACTGCAGTGGGTTGCCATTCTTATCTCCAGGGAATCAACCTGACCCAGGGATCAAACCTGGGTCTCCTGCATTGCAGGCAAATTCTTTACCATCTGAGCCACCGGGGAATCTTGTTGCCCTTGGAGGTATGAGTGGAATTCAATAATTCAAGGCATATCATCTCAGAGATTATGGTGATTCACCACTGAGTTACACCTGTAGCGAAACTCGTATGCCACACGTCTAGAAAGTTAAATGTTCTCATTAGTGGCTCAAATTCAAGCAAACACATGTGAAAACTTCCAGATAGTTTGAAACAGTCAATCAATACATTCATTAATTCAAATTTTTATCATCTATAATGAGTTTAATCACATTCTTAGAAATTTCTGGATTTTTATATACTTTTCTTCTAATCTTGAGTATGTTTTTAGTCTTATTAGAAAGACTCTATTCATTTTGGCTTAATTATGTGATTGGAATGATTGGAATTTGTGTTGCAGTTCCTTCCTACAAATTTCTTAGTGTTACCCTTATAAGAATATATTCGTTTCATGAAGTATTTATGAGGTTATTTTGCCTAAATGGAATCTCTTTTCATTATATGTCCAGCCATTGAAATTGTTGGTAATGTTAATCAAACTCCATGTTTTCACATAATATGTTCTTATGATTTTTACAGTAACAAAGAGATTTTAATTCACCCACTAGAGCCCATTAATTTCAGCTCGTATTATGCTTATTGTAGATAAAAATTGGACTCAGCTTTAGATATAATCTTGGTGAAATTGAAGTCAGCAATTGAAGTTGACAAGTACTGTCTTTGATCTTTAAATTTTAAGGCAAAAATTCTCTGGGTTAGGTTTTCTGTCATATACTTCAACTTATTGGGCTTTATACAAATGTAGGACATGGAAGTAGTTTTTTTAAAAACGGTGCAGCCACTTTATTTTTATAGTGTTTATTTATTTATTGGCTGTGCTGGGTCTTCATTACTGCACACTATCTTTTGTCTTTAAATTTTAAGCAAGAATTCTTTGGGTTAGGCTTTCTGTCATAAACTTGAACAGATTGAGCTTTATACAATGTGGGACATAGAAATATATATATTTTTAAATGGTGCAGCCACTTTATTTTTTATATTTATTTATTTATTGGCTGTGCTGGGTCTTCATTACTGTGCATGGGCTTTCTCTAGTTGCAGCTTGCAGGCTTCTCATCGTGGTGGCTCCTCTTGTGATGGAGCAGCCACTCTAGGTACACGGGCTCAGCAGTGGTGGTACACCGGCTTAGTTGCTCCAAGACACATGGGATCTTCCTGGACTAGAAATCAAACTGGTATACTCCACATAGCAAGCAGACTATCAACCACTGAATCACCAAGGAAACCTTGGAGGAAAAAGAAACACTTAACTTCACATATTTATTTTCCCTTTTTAATCCAGTCGTTCAATGTAGTAGTACAATACTTACTATGGTCTTCTAGGAGTGCCCCCATTTTATACATTCATGTTAAATTTCTGCTAAACTAATAGGTGCTAATCATCTATGAAGAGTTAAGGTATGTCCCCCTTCAGAAGTATGTGCATAATTGTTCCTGGACCCAGTTTTAACATGTGTGTGTTTGTTGTGGGAATTTCTCCACACTTTCAACTAAGAATGTTCCAGAGACATCAGCTGGGCATCTTATAATTCCACTCTGTTCTGACACTACCCAGTGATCACACCAGATTCCACAGGTTACCATCCTACAAGACTGTCCCCACCTCCTCCAGACGCCAAAACAATCCCAGGTGATCACCTGTGCTTCTGACTTGTGCTTAGTCACTCAGTCTGGCCTGACTCTTTGCAACCCCATGGATTGTAGCCCTCCAGGCTCCTCTGTCCATGGGAATTCACCAGGCAACAATACTGGAGTGGGTTGCCATGCCCTCCTCCAGGGGATTTTCTCAACTCAGATATTGAGCCCAGGTCTCCCACATTGCACGCGGATTCTTTACCAACTGAGCCATCAGGGAAGCCTAAGAATACTGGAGTGGAAAGCCTATCCCTTCTCCGGGGAATCTTCCCAACCCAGGAATTGAACCAGGGTCTCCTGCATTGCAGGCGGATTTTTTACCAGTTTAGCTACCAGGGAATCCCCGCTTCTGACCTACTGCCAGTAAATCAGAGGTTCTCAGGACCATCTCCTCAGGTTTGATTAATATGTTAGCACAGTTCACAGAACTCAAAAATATTTTATTTGATAGATTTATTGGTTTATTAAAAAGTATATATCTCAAAAACAGTGAGATGGAAGAGTTGTGTAGGGCAAGGTGTGGGGAAAGAATTTTGAGCTCCCTTGATATGCATTCAGTTCAGTTCAGTTCAGTTCAGTCGCTCAATCATGTCTGACTCTTTGTGACCCCATGAATCACAGCATGCCAACTCCTGGAGATCACTCAGACTCACGTCCATCGAGTCAGTGATGCCATCCAGCCATCTCATCCTTTGTCATCCCCTTCTCCTCCTGACCCCAATCCCTCCCAACATCAGTCTTTTCCAATGAGTTAACTCTTCGCATGAGGTATCCAAAGTACTCAGCTTTAGCATCATTCCTTCCAAAGAAATCCCAGGGCTGATCTCCTTCAGAATGGACTGGCTGGATCTCCTTGCATTCCAAGCGACTCTCAAGAGTCTTCTTCAACACTACAGTTCAAAACCGTCAATTCTTTGGTGCTCAGTTTTCTTCCAAGGAGTAAGCGTCTTTTAATTTCATGGCTGCAGTAACCAACTGCAGTGATTTTGGAGCCTAGAAAAATAAAATCTGACGCTGTTTCCACTGTTTCTCCATCTATTTCCCATGAAGTGATGGGACCAGATGCCATGATCCTTGTTTTCTGAGTGTTAGGCTTCAAGCCAACTTTTTCACTCTCCTCTTTCACTTTCATCAAGAGGCTTTTTAGGTCCTCTTCACTTTCTGCCATTAGGGTGGTGTCATCTGCATATCTGCATATTCTCCTGGCAATCTTGATTCCAGCTTGTGCTTCTTCCAGCCCAGTGTTTCTCATGATGTACTCTGCATATTAGTTAGATAAGCAGGGTGACAATATACAGCCTTGACGCACTCCTTTTCCTATTTGGAACCAGTCTGTTGTTCCATGTCTAGTTCTAACTGTTGCTTCCTGACTTGTATACAGGTTTCTCAAGAGGCAGGTCAGGTGGTCTGGTATTCCCATCTCTTTCAGAATTTTCCATAGTTTATTGTGATCCACAGTCAAAGGCTTTGGCATAGTCAATAAAGCAGAAATAGATGTTTTTCTGGAACTCTCCTGTTTTCTCGATGATCCAGCGGATGTTGGCAATTTGATCTCTGGTTCCTCTGCCTTTTCTAAAACCAGCTTGAACATCTGGTAGATCATGGTTCATGTATTGCTGAAGCCTGTTTTGGAGAATTTTGAGCACTACTTTACTAGTGTGTGAGATGAGTGCAATTGTGCGGTAGTTTGAACATTCTTTGGCATTATGTGACTCTCCCTAAATCTCCTTTTGTTCACCAACTTGGAAATTTTCCAAACCCCTTCCTTTCGGGGTTTTATGCAGGCTTCATTATAGTAGCATGATTGATTAAACCACTAGCCATTGGTGATTGATTCAACATCTAGCCTCTTCCCTTCCCCAGAGTTTGAAGGGTCAAGATTGACATTTCTAATCATTTAATAGCTTTGTTGGTTCTCCTTGCAACCAATTTACAATCCTTAGGTGCTTCCCAAAGGGCACAACATAAATATAACAAAAGATATTTAAGATTCTCAGCATCTAGAAGACTCTAAGAGTTTTAGGAGCTCTGTAGTAGACCTAGGGATGAAGACCAAATATACATTTCTCATTCTAAATCATAATATCATGATGCAAAATCACAAATCTTAATGACTAAAAATATTGAA
Organism: Capricornis sumatraensis; assembly: GCF_032405125.1. Lineage (NCBI taxonomy): Eukaryota > Metazoa > Chordata > Mammalia > Artiodactyla > Bovidae > Capricornis > Capricornis sumatraensis. Next base: position 67,212,605 of record NC_091086.1, on the reverse strand, counting down.
AGCATAAACACATAAATCCCAATTATGAAGATTTCAGAATAATTCAATGGAACTTTTCTTATAGATGGATGAATGGGAAGAACTGCTTTGCGGTGCCATACTATTCTTCCAAGAGTGTGAATGTCTGAAGTGCAGAAACACTGGCTTTGAATATTTCTAGGACTAATACAGCAGAATGGATTGTTGAATGAATTTGCTGAATAAATGAATTGATTAATCTATCCTACTTCTTTATTGATTGAGCCTCTCAAATATTTCTTGAGAAACTGATATTTTTTTTTCCATTTTAACAGGCTCAATACTACTAATGAGATATGAAATCTGCCAATTTTTCATGTGGAGTTAAACATAAATTAATAGTAATGACTCCATTTCCATTTTATCTATTTATTAATTATTCTTTCAATCATAGTTTTGAAAATATTAGTTTTCTGTTATAACAGATGGCTTAAACATCTGTATTTAGCCATTTTATTGCATCAAGTGTGCAGTGTAAAGTGTATATGCTATCCAAATTCAGTGCAACCATTCAAGAATAAAATGAATTTGAGTTATTATCAACTGTTTCTACCAAATTTCCTTGAATGAAAAGAAATCTATTTGGCTTTAATAGCCCTCAGCTTTTGGCATTTCTTTATAAGATGTTCTACCTTGATATTTTCATTATAAAAAATAGTTTAATTTTCAATGTTAAATCTATCTATATCTGATACACACACACATATGTATGTATGTGTGTGTGTTGTGTGCTTAGTCACCCACTCGTGTCTGACTATTTGCAGTCTCGTGGATTGTAGCCCGTTAGGCTCCTCTGTCCATGGAATTCTCCAGGCAAGACTACTGGAGTGGGCTGCCATTCCCTTCTCCACGGGACTTTCCCGACCCAGGAATTGAACCAGTCTCTTGCATTGCAGGTGGATTCTTTACCAACTGAACTCTCAAGGAAGCCCATATGTATCAGAAAGAATATTAATTTCCTTTTGGGGCATACATATATTTCTTTAAATAGATATTTTTTTTTTGCTTAGGAAATTATATTAAACAAAATGAATAATCTTGATAGTTGTGACTTCTAATCTTCTTGATGAGTTTCAGTTGTATCTGCTAACGATTGCTCAGGCTTGATCCATGGCTCTTACGGCAATATCATTGAAATTCCTCAAAATGTTATATAGTACACTAAACTGTCATGGGAAAATGCAGTGTATCGGTTAAGAACACAGCTCCTAAAATCAGACTCTGGCCATGAACACTAGCATCCAGATCACCACTGGAAAGAAAGCCCCAGAGCTCCAGCTCTAAAGTCTCATGTCTCAAACAACAGATGTTTGTGTGCATTAGAACTGCCCCTACTATTCTTTAAAACAAAGAAGACTGGGCCCCACCCCAGGGTTTCCTATTTAATAGGTCTGGTTTGGAGCTCAAGGCTTTACATTTTTAACATGTTTCCAGGGGTTACAAGTGAGGTTGTCTGTGCAGGGACCACCTTGGGAGGGAACTCTAAATCCAGGGGCTCTAAGTAAGCTGTTTTCCCAGCTTTACAACCATTATTATTGGGAAGGAAAAATAAATTTGGGGATCTTCAATGCTTCAGAAACATCCCCACTGCCTACTCTCTTTCAACAATGGTAGTCTTACCATCTTATCTGCCATAGAAACACTGTGAAAATTAATCACATTGGTGTTATATTAAGCCCTAGACTCCAGGTGAACCTTCATCTCCTGGATTCCAGTGCCTGGGCACTCCGTTTCACTTTTCCTTGTCCTATGTTTCTGGACTTTTCCAAAGTGTCCTCTGGAACTCACTGTTTGTCATCAACAAAATACTGCCTCTGCAGTATTCTCCAGTGAGGGCTGCTTTCTCTCCCACACTTCCTATAATTTGACCTGGAGGTGGGATAGCTATCTTTCCTGCTGTTTATTTCCATTTCCAAATCTTTCTTCTTTTTCCTAAACTCCATCACCAGTTTTCAATTACTTGTCATTGGGCTATATAATCTGATTATCCACCCTGGTGCAGTCATCTCTTAATATCTGATCAAAGCATCTTTATTCATTGAAGCTTTAATCACCCAGTTCACTTACTCTCTTTTGTAAAACTTCTGAGTTAATTCTTGGTAATTTCCATCTCTATGTAGATAATCCTTTGAAAACTCTCTATTCCTAGCTTTTTGTATGATTGTACCCTCCACACTTTCTCAGTCACTCATTCTCAGGATATATCTATTAGTTTTTCATTAACTATAACAACAAACCTTTCATTTTTCTTAATTTCATGGATCCTACTCTGATCTTCACTCTTTCCTTCAAGCTCATTCACAAAATTTTCTACCACCTGGGGCCCTACTGATTCTAGCAAACAAATTTGAACTATTTTCTCTATTCTGCTTTTTTTGTGTGTGTTCATTTGTGTCCAACTCCTCATATGGACTGTAACTCCCAGCATCTCCCATCCATGGGATTTTCAAGGCAGGAATGCTGGAGTGGGGTTGCCATTTCCTTCTCCAGTGAATCTTCCTGAACCAAGGATTGAACCCATGTCTCTTGCATCTACTGCATTGGCAGGCATATTATTTACCACTAGTTCCACCTGGGAAGCCCATTATGCTTTTTACTAAGGCTTCAAATTTTATGTAATTCAGACCCCTTCTCACTGCCTTCACCACTGCTGCCCTGGTCCAAGACAATATCATCTCAGTTTCCTCATGGCTCCACCTCCAGTGCTGACCCAGTGGATTTTCAACAGAATAACTAGAGTTTAGAGTTTTCCTTGTAAAAAATATCTGTCATACATTAACATGAATCCACCACGGGGTTTTCTTTTTTTAATATCTGTCAGATAATGTCAGAAATAATTTCCAATTGTGCCAAATTAAAAGACAAAAGCTCCTGTTAATAGCCAATGTTGCCTCAAAAATGACTGTGGTCAGGAATATTTGCACTTCAGTGTCTTTACACAATTGTCTCCTTTGCTGGTGATCTTCATTGCCAAAATATGCATATGCTTGGCTCCCTGGCCTCCTTTAGGTTCTTGCTAAAATGCCACCTTTCCATATGGATAAATCCAACTAAAGTTTCTGACCCAGGGATTCAACTCTGGTGGCTCAGACAGTAAAGAATCCACCTGGAATGTGGGAGACCTGGGTTCAATCCCTGGGTTAGGAATATCCTCTGGAGGAGGGCATGGCAACTGACTCCAGTATTGTTGCCTGAAAAATCCCCAAGGACAGAGGATCCTGGAGGGCTACAGCCCTTGGGGTTGCAAAGAGTCAGGCACAACTGAGTGACTAAGCACACACACACACATAACTGAATTTGATTATACAGTTAAACAGATTAAAAGAAACCTGGCATAAGAAGAGAGAGAAAAATCAAGCAGGTCACCAAAACAGAAACCAGGAAAGCTGTCAAAAAATCTATGTCTCGTAAATCTTCCATCATACTGACTTTAAATACTATTTTAGCCAGGTAATTGTGGGAGATTTAAATGAAAATAGAAGAGGGACGTAAGCATAGCAATTCACTTACATCAGTGTGTTCAGAAACTTTCCTGATTGCTGAAAATGTTGGATAATATAGATTTTTATCTTGAGATCCATGTGTCCAGCCAAGAAAAAGATCACAGTTATGAAGGATGAGGGGGGAAATGGAGGTTGAAAATGGGGCCAACTGGAAATCCTTGCTACAAGGGCATAAATAATATCTGAATAATTGTAGATATATAATATCATAAAGATAGTTATACTCCCAAAGGATGGAGTATTCTTTACTAAATATTTGCACAGATTATTAAAACAAAGTTGTGGAAATGACACTAACATGGTATGAGACAGTAAAATAATATGAGAATTAAAAATGAAAAAGAATTAATATAATTAGGGTGTTCAAAAATAGGTATGCAAGTTTGTGGCAGACTTTCTGGTGGAAAAGTATCACAAGTCTAGGGATAAGTAGACATATTGGAATAATTATCTTAATTATGTGGAGAAAATATATCTTATCTCACATCACATATAAAAACATGTTCCCAAATATTAATGGTTTAAATGTAAAAGTACAAAATATAAAAATAAAACATAATGTGAAAAATAATCTTTATTACTTTAAATGGGGAAGAATTTCTTAAGGCATTCCAACATTAAATATGTAGGCAATCACTGAATAAATTTCACTCCATCAAAGTTAAGAATTTTTGACAAATGAACATGATAGACAAAGCAAAGGCTGACATAGGGAGGTATTATTGCAATTTATGGGACCAACAAAGATTAAATACTTATATGCCTGTGTGCATGCTAAGTTGCTTGCACAACTCTGTTCAACTCTGTGTGATCCTATAGACCATAGCATGCCAGATACCTCTGTCTATGGGAATTTTCAGGCAAGAACACTGGAGTGGGTTACCATGCCCTCCTCAGGGGATCTTCCCAACCCAGGGATCAAACCCACATCTCGTACATCTCCTGCATTGGCAGGTGGGTTCTTTACCACCAAGGCCACCACAGAGTCCCAAATACTTATATACTATACGTAAACGTGAAAGTGAAGTCGCTCTGTCGTGTCTGACTCTGTCACCCCATGGACTGTAGGCTACCAGACTCCTCCACTCATGGGATTTTCACGGCAAGAGTACTGGAGTGGGTTGCCATTTTCTTCTCCAGGGGACCTTCCCGACCCAGGGATTGAACCCTGGTCTTGCGCATTATAGGCAGATGCTTTACCATCTGAGCCACCAGGGAAGCCCATGTGTGTGTACGTGTGTGCACCCACCTTTTTGGGTATGCGTGTATACAGGTGCATGTCCATTGGTACCTGGTGATTTAACCACAATTTCTCTCCCGTGACTTGGATCATTCACCAGTGTCCACTGTCACTCAGTTTATCACCCCACATTGGCAAATCAATTTTTCATTTTGTTTACCTATTTGTCACAAAGTTGTGGCGTATGCATGTTTATGTGTTTCTCATTTAGTCTCAGATATAGTCATCATTGTCTGCCTCCTGAGTACATAGGAAGGCAGATTCTTGTATGCTTATATGTTGCCTTGCCATTAAAGATTAGACACACTCTGAATATATATTTAAGAAATGCTCTTGCAAAATTCTAAAATGCTGAAAAACTGACGTGAAGGCAATCAAGATTTTGTGGCTTTCCACAGTATCTTTGAAATACATACCTTTGTTATACCTATATGCTTTGATTTAAAAACTAAAGTTTATTCAATATTTTTTTTACCGCTTCAATGAAAAATTACTCTAAGATGTTTAAATGCTTACAGTGTAGCCTTGTATTTCTGAGACTTTTGGCTGTTAACCCCATTTAATATATAAGTGATGCTATTTTAGACTGAGACCAATCAAACAATGGGAAGAGATATTTGATTCTATGGGGAATTTGAAGCTTCCTAATGGTTCCTTACTTCAGTTCAGTTCAGTTGCTCAGTCATGTCCAACTCTTTGTGACCCCATGAATTGCAGCACACCAGGCCTCCTTGTCCATCACCAACTCCCGGAGTTCTCAAACTCATGTCCATTGAGTCGGTGATGCCACCCAGCCATTTCATCCTCTATCGTCCCCTTCTCCTCCTATCCCCAATCCCTCCCAGCATCAGGCTCTTTTCCAATGTGTCAACTCTTCGCATGAGGTGGTCAAAGTATTGGGGTTTCATCTTCAGCATCATTCCTTCCAATGGACACCCAGGACTGGTCTCCTTTAGGATAGACTGGTTGGATCTCCTTGCAGTCCAAGGGACTCTCAAGAGTCTCCTCCAGCACCACAGTTCAAAAGCATCAATTCTTCGGCACTCAGCTTTCTTCACAGTCCAACTCTCATATCCATACATGACGACTGGAAAAATCATAGCCTCGACTAGATGGACCTTTGTTGACAAAGTAATGTCTCTGCTTTTTAATATTCTATCTAGTTTGATCATAACTATCCTTCCAAGGAGTAAGCATCTTTTAATTTCATGGCTGCAATCACCATCTGCAGTGAATTTGGAGCCCCCAATAATAAAGTCTGCCACTGTTTCCCCATCTATTTGCCATGAAGTGATCTGACCAGATGGTTCCTAGGACTACATAAAAAATTTTTTTTTCTAAGCTCTGCAGATATTGAAAAATATTTATATCATTTTTGGCAAAATGCTTTCACCTTCTTTGAGACATTTCATACAATATATTACAACTCAATGATCAAACTTTTAATATTTTTCTTACCAAGCATATATGTATAATTCTTTTCATACATTTTCAATTGATAAGTGATAGATTGTTTCCTATAATGATGCCTATCTCATGCAAAAGCTGTTTGATTTGTGCTTCATTTTTCATGTGTTTTATTGGCAAACACTTTAAAATAGCTTCATCAAATATAAATTACAATGATTAATATAGCATACAAAATTAAATAGGAATAAATATTTGCATTAAAAAAGGCTAACATTTTAGTAATATAGCACAAGGGCATACAAAATGGTTTCCTTGACAACAAGAAATAATAAAAATTTATTTGTGAGTTTAAAATTATATTATCCCATAATTCTAAGCATATTCTATTGTCTTTATCTTACTGCAAGAAAATTCCTCTGTACTAAACAAAAGTAGGTAAGATAATCCTGCCATTATAAAAGAATAAATTTTACCCAGATTCAGAGAATACAAAAGAAATGGGGATAAACAAAATAGGTCTTATTCAGTTTAAGTTAAAAATAATTATAAAAATATTCACTTAGTCTTTTTGAAAATATTAGCTTTTAGATAAATAAATATTACATAAAATGAACCTGAGATTAAGATTATTTATATCTGTTAGTTCCCCCAAAGCATACCAAATGTAGGTGTTTTCATAAAAATAAAGAATCAGATAACGGATTTTATGCAATTATTTAAATTATCAATTAGCGTTATCTTTCATTTGAACATAATATTGTTAGTTGCAAAATAGAAGCACTGCATCAGTATATTAATCAGATTTCTCCAGAAAATAGAATCAGTAGAATACATATGTGTTAAGAGATTTAAGGAATTGGCTCACGTAATTGTGTGGACTGGCAAGTCTAAGATCTGTAGGCAAACTATGAAGTTGGAGATTAAGGTAAGAACTGATGTTGCAGTCTTAAGTCTAAAAGCTAGAAAATTAAAGCAGAATTTTTCTGTGTTACATTGTGGAGGTACAATTACTCTTCTCAGAAACCCAAGTCTTTGCTCTTAAGGCTCTCTGTTGATGGGATGAGCATTGTGGAGGGTCATTCATGACTTAGAATCAACTGATTATAAACTTTAAGCTCATCTAAAAAATGCCTTTATAGCAGCACTTAGATAAGATTTTGAGCAAACATCTCATTACCAGAGTCTAGTCAAATTAATGACATTAGTCATCACAAACAATAAATAAGATTTCAATTTCAAGTAAAAAAAGCCACAAATCAAAATGACTTGAATAGTAAAGATACTTGTTAAATAAGTTAAATCATGTCAAACTCTTTGTGACCCCCATTGACTGCAGCAAGTCAGGCTCCTCTGTCCTCCACTATCTCCTGGAGTTTGCTCAAATTTATGTGCACTGAGTTGGTGGTGCTATCTAACCATTATTATTGCTTTACTGCCTGTTTTTTTTTTGGATGTCTGCCTGTGCATCAGTTCAGTTCAGTTCAGTTCAGTTGCTCAGTCGTGTCCGACTCTTTACGACCCCATGAATCGCAGCATGCCAGGCCTCCCTGTCCATTACCAACTCCCGGAGTTCACTCGAACTCATGTCCATCTAGTCGGTGATGCCATCCAACCATCTCATCCTCTGCCATCCCTTTCGCCTCCTGCTCCCAATCCCTCCCAGCATCAATGTCTTTTCCAGTGAGTCAACTCTTCATATGAGGTGGTCAAAGTACTGGAGTTTCACCTTCAGCATCATTCCTTCCAGTTGACACCCAGGACTGGTCTCCTTTAGAATGGACTGGTTGGATCTCCTTGCAGTCCAAGGGACTCTCAAGAGTCTTCTCCAACACCACAGTTCAAAAGCATCAATTCTTTGGTGCTCAGCCTTCTTCACAGTCAAAATCTCACATCGATACATGACCACAGGAAAAATCATAGCCTTGACTAGATGGACCTTAGTCGGCAAAGTAATGTCTCTGCTTTTGAATATGCTATCCAGGTTGGTCATAACTTTTCTTCCAAGGAGTAAGCGTCTTTTAATTTCATGGCTGCAATCACCATCTGCAGTGATTTTGGAGCCCAAGAAAAATAAAGTCTGACACTGTTTCCACTGTTTCCCCATCTATTTTCCATGAAGTGATGGGACCAGATGCCATGATCTTTGTTTTCTGAATGTTGAGCTTTAAGCCAACTTTTTCACTCTCCTCTCTCACTTTCATCAAGAGGCTTTTTAGTTCCTCTTCATTTTCTGCCATAAGGGTGGTGTCATTTGCATATCTGAGGTTATTGATATTTCTCCCGGCAATCTTGATTCCAGCTTGTGCTTCTTCCAGCCCAGCGTTTCTCATGATGTACTCTGCATATAAGTTAAATAAGCAGGATGACAATATACAGCCTTGATGTACTCCTTTTCCTATTTGGAATCAGTCTGTTGTTCCATGTCCAGTTCTAACTGTTGCTTCCTGACCTGCATACAGGTTTCTCAAGAGGCAGGTCGGGTGGTCTGGTATTCCCATCTCTCTCAGAATTTTCCACAGTTTATTGTGATCTACACAGTCAAAGGCTTTGGCATAATCAATAAAGCAGAAATAGATATTTTTCTGGAACTCTCTTGCTTTTTCAATGATCCAGAGGATGTTGGCCATTTGATCTCTGGTTCCTCTGCCTTTTCTAAAACTCACTTGAACATCTGGAAGTTCATAGTTCATGTATTGCTGAAGCCTGGCTTGGAGAATTTTGAGCATTACTTTACTAGCATGTAACATGAGTGCAATTTTGCTTTAGTTTGAGCATTCTTTGGCATTGCCTTTCTTTGGGATTGGAATGAAAACTGACCTTTTCCAGTTCTGTGGCCACTACTGAGTTTTCCAAATAACAAGAAGGACTTTGTCTACTTTAAAATAAGAACTGAATGCATAATGAAAAAACTCATAAAAACAGTTTAGGAAATTACTTCTGGGAATGAGCACTTTTAGGGTGCTGTGCTGTGTGCTATGCTTAGTTGCTCAGTTGTGCCTGACTCTGCGACCACATGGACTGTAGCCCACACAGCTTCTCTGTTCATGGGGATTCTCCAGGCAAGAAGACTAGAATGGGCTGCCATGCCCTCCTCCAGGGCTATAATTTGTTTCATTCTGGAAAATGAAGTTGTTGTCCCCACTAGAGATCAACATTATCATGGAAAGCGTTTCTTAATTACTTTTTCGAAGTTCAAGAAAGTTTGATTAAAAGCTTATATAAAATAGTTGATTTAATCAAGATTTGCTAGCTCTTTGGTTTTTTGTTTTTCTTCTTTTTACTTGGCGAATTCATTCAATAGTTTGGAGAATGGATCAGTAGACTGAAATTATTTAGAAAAACATTTTTCCTGGAAGTGTATCTCTTACTGCATCATGTCTGGGCCAAGAAACATAGTGTGTTAGGAGAATGTGCACAAAGCCTCCATGTTTACAAATATAAGGTTCAAGAGTGCCTGGATTACAAATACAGTCTTTTAATAAAATGGCAAAGAGGTCATATGGGGAGATATGAATTAAATAGTTGAGGATAACTGCTTCTAGGTGGCTCAGTGGTAAAGAATCCGCCTCCAATGCAGGATTCCTGGGTTCCATCCCTTGTATGAGTCCTCTCATCCCCACATACCGCTCAGCAGTTGGACCCCCAGGCGCCACAACTACTGAGCCTGGGAGTTGCGACTACTAAAACCTACTCATCCTCAAGCCCCTGCTCCCCAACAATGGAAGCACCTGCAATGGGAAACCCTTGCACCACAACCAGAGAATAAACCCTGCTCACCACAGCTAGGTTCTTTACCAACTGAGCTATCAGGGAAGCCCAAATGTACATTACATTTTGCCAAAAGCTTTTTCTGCATCAATTGAGATGATCATATAGTATTTTTTTCCTTCAATTTCTTAATGTGGTGTATCACATTTATTATTTTGTGGATATTGAATGATCTTTGTATCCCTGGGATAATCCCGCTTGATTATGGTGTGTGATCCTTTCAATGTGTGAATAAGAAAGTGAAAGTGTTAGTTACTCAATTATGTCCAACTTTTTGCGACCCCATGGACTGTAGCCCACCAGGCTCCTCTGTCCATGGGATTCTCCTGGCAAGAATATGGGAGTGGGTAGGGGTTCACTTCTCCAGGGAATCTTGCCCTCTAAGGGATAAAACCCAGGTCATCTGCATTGCAGGCAGATTGTGTAACCATCTAATCCTGGTACCAGTGCAGCCTTTAATGTGTAGTTAAACTCAGTTTGTTAGTATTTTGTTGAGGATTTTTCTTTTATGTTTATTAGTGATGTGGGTCTGTAATTTTCTTTTTTTGTGGTATGTTTGTCTGGATTCAATATCACAGGCCATATAAAATGAACTAAGAAGCATACCTTCCTCTGCATTTTTTGAGAATAATTTGAGAAGGATAGGTGTTAACCCTTCTTTAAATGTTTGGGAGAATTCATCTGTAAAGCCATCTGGTGCTGGACATTGTTGAAAGTTTTTTAAAATTGCTGATTCTGTTTCATTACTGGTAATTTATAAAGCATGCTCCAAAGTGGCTACAGGAAGCAGGGACTTTGGGGAGGAGAAACTGGGTGAAGGGGATCAAAAGGTACACACTTAAGTTAGGAGAGAAATAAGAATTATGGATGTAACATCGTGATTAATATAATGAACACTGCTGCCTGTGATACACGAAAGTAGTTAAGAGTAAATCCTAATAGTAAACAAGTCCCAAACATGAAAAAATTAGAGAAGAACAAAGAGGAGGAATCTATAAAATTGAAAGCAGGACAAAAATCAGTGAGACCAAATATAGCTGGTTCTGGGAGGAGATGCATAAAAATAAACTCTGTGCAGATGTGCTGAGTGAAAATGAAGATACACATTATCAATATTTTAAAGGCAAAGCTGACATCTCTAAGATCTTACATAGATAAAAAGACTAAGAGGAATATTATGAATACCTTTATACCAATCAGTTTGATAATAATTGAAATGAAATTTCTTGAAAGTCGCAATCTATCAAAGCTCTCTCAAGATGAAATAGGTTATTTGAGAAATGCTTTTCAACTGGAATCACCATTCCAGTAATCAGTACCCCTTTAAATCTTTTTTATGTCCTTTTATAACACTAAGCATGCTTTCTGATGTTATAATTTTCTCAGGATAATTGCCATCAGGGTGGGAATCTGACATGTGTTTTAAATTCGGTTACTGAGGATCCTGAATTGAAAAAATATCTTTTTAAACTTTTGAACAGTTTAAAAAGTGAACATTGCGTCTAGGTTTTGACATGTATCTAACTACATTTCTAAGACCATAAAGGATTTATTCTGGTCCAAGGAGTTGCATTCAGGCTGTACTACCATCCAAATGTGGAGACAGTTTCTGGGTAAGAGTGATTAAACTAAGGAAATAGGGGGTGGATTTGAAGACAGAGTTGTTTGTTTTGCACTTTAAGATATATCTTTTTACTTTGGGCTTTAACTTATAAGAATGACAAAACATTTTTTTCTATTGAATTTTAACACCTTAAGAAGCATTAATTTTTATAACTAAAATGTTGGCATTTTCTAAGTAACTGTGTTTCATGATTAAAACAGCTTTTCATAGCATTCAAATGGCAGGGCCCTGGAGGCTGTGTACAATTTGGAATACGATATAGCGGCTTCCCTGGTGGCTCAGCAGTAAAGAAAGAACCTAGAGCCTAATATGCAGAGTGAAGTAAGTCTGAAAGAGAAAAATAAATATTGTGTATTAATGCATACATATGGAATCCAGAAAGATGGTATTGGTGAACCTATTTGCAGGGCAGCAATGGATATGCAGACACACGGGACAGACTTGTGGACACAGCGGGGAAGGAGAGCGTGGGACGAATTGAAAGAGGAACACTGAAACATATACATTGCTGCTTGTAAAATAGACAGCCAGTGGGGATTAGCTGTGTGTGCAGGAAGCTCAACCCAGTGTTCAGTGACAACCTAGAAGGGTAAGATGCGGTGGGAGGTGGGAGGGAGGCTCAGGCGGGTGGGGATGTATGTACACCTGTGGCTGATTCATGCTGGTGTATGGCAGAAACCAACACAATATTTAAAGTAATTATCCTCCAATTAAAAATACATTTAAAAAAACGTTTCAAAAAAAAAAGAAGAACCTAATTCAAATGCAAGACATTGCCTGAAATATTTTGCAGGAGATGTGGATTTGATCCCTGGGTCAGGAAGATCCCCTGAAGAAGGAAATGGCAACCCACTCCAGTATTCTTGCCTGGGAAATCCCATGGACAGAGTAGCCTGGTGGGCTACAGTCCATGGGGCCACAAAAAGTCAGACACAACTTAGTGACTAGGCCACCACTATAGTGTATGGAGTGATCTTCAGTCTTGGGTGAAGAGAGGATTGGGATTGATAGATACACAAATTTCAGAGCATTTGGGGAATAAATGATTACTAACCCAAAGCTACTATTACTGCAGGCAGGGATACCTTAGAAGAAATGAAGTAGCCATCATGGTCAACAAAAGAGTCTGAAATGCAGTACTTGGATGTAATCTCAAAAGTAACAGAATGATCTCTGTCCATTTCCAAGGCAAACCATTCAGTATCACAGTAATCAAAGTCTATGCCCCAACCAGTAACGCTGAAGAAGCTGAAGTTGAATGGTTCTATGAAGACCTCCAAGACTTTTTAAAGAACAAACACCCAAAAAAGACATTCTTTTCATTATAGGGGACTGGAATGCAAAAGTAGGAAGTCAAGAAACACCTGGAGTAACAGGCAAATTTGGCTTGGAATACGGAATGAAGCAGGGCAAAGGCTAATAGAGTTTTGCCAAGAGAACACACTGGTTATAGCAAACACCCTCTTCCAACAACAGAAGAGAAGACTCAACATATGGACATCACCAGATGGTCAATACCAAAACCAGATTGATAATATTCTTTGCAGCCAAAGATGGAGAAGCTCTACACAGTCAGCAAAAACAAGACCGGGAGCTGACTGTGGCTAAGATCATGAAATCCTTATTGCCAAATTCAGACTTAAGTTGAAGAAAGTAGGGAAAAACACTAGACCATTCAGGTATAACCTAAATCAAATCCCTTATGATTATGCAGTGGAAGTGAGAAATAGATTTAAGAGACTAGATCTGATAGACAGAGTGCCTGGTTGACTATGGACAGAGGTTCGTGACATTGTACAGGAGACAGGAATCAAGACCACCCCCATGGAAAAGAAATTCAAAAAAGCAAAATGGCTGTCTAGGGAGGCCTTAAAAATAGCTGTGAAAAGAAGAGAAGTGAAAAGCAAAGGAGAAAAGGAAAGATACACCCATTTGAATGCAGAGTTCCAAAGAATAGTAAGGAAAGATAAGAAAGCCTTCCTCAGCAATCAGTGCAAAGAAATAGAGGAAAACAACAGAATGGGAAAGACTATAGATCTCTTCAAGAAAATTAGAGATACCAAGGGAACATTTCGTGCAAAGATGGGCTCAATAAAAGACAGAAATGGTATGGACCTAACAGAAGCAGAATATATTAAGAAGAGGTGGCAAGAATACACAAAAGAACTGTACAAAAAAGAGCTTCATGACCCAGATTATCACGATGGTATGATCACTCACCTAGAGCCAGACATCCTGGAATGTGAAGTCAAGTGGGCCTTAGAAAGCATCACTACAAACAAAGCTAGTGGAGGTGATGGAATTCCTATTGAGCTATTTCAAATCTTGAAAGATGATGCTGTGAAAGTGCTGCACTCAATATGCCAGCAAATTTGGAAAACTCAGCAGTGGCCACAGGACTGGAAAAGGTCAGTTTTCATTCCAATCCTAAAGAAAGGCAATGCAAAAGAATGCTCAAACTACTGCACAATTGCACTCATCTCATACGCTAGTAAAGTAATGCTCAAAATTCTCCAAGTCAGGCTTCAGCAATACGTGAACCGTGAACTTCCAGATGTTCAAGCTGGTTTTAGAAAAGGCAGAGGAACCAGAGATCACATTGCCAACATACCATTCGCTGGATCATGGAAAAAGCATGAGAGTTCCAGAGAAACATCTATTTCTGCTTTATTGACTATGCCAAAGCCTTTGGCTGTGTGGATCACAATAAACTGTGGAAAATTCTGAAAGAGATGGGAATACCAGACCACCTGATCTTCCTCTTGAGAAATCTGTATGCAGGTCAGGAAGCAACAGTTAGAACAGGACATGGAACAACAGATTGGTTCCAAATAGGGAAAGGAGTACTTCAAGGCTGTATGTATATTTTCAGCCTGCTTATTTAACTTCTATGCAGAGTACATCATGAGAAACGCTGGGCTAGAAGAAGCACAAGCTGGAGTCAAGATTGCCGGGAGAAATATCAATCACCTCAGATATGCAGATGTCACCACCCTTATGGCAGAAAGTGAAGAGGAACTAAAAAGCCTCTTGATGAAAGTGAAAGAGGAGAGTGAAAAAGTTGGCTTAAAGCTCAACATTCAGAAAACGAAGATCATGGCATCTGGTCCCATCACTTCATGGAAAATAGATGGGAAAACAGTGGAAACAGTGTCAGACTTTATTTTTCTTGGGCTCCAAAATCACTGCAGATGGTGACTGCAACCATGAAATTAAGAGACTATTACTCCTTGGAAGGAAAGTTATGACCAATCTGGATAGCATATTCAAAAGCAGAGACATTACTTTGCCAACAAAGGTCCATCTAGTCAAGGCTGTGGTTTTTCCAGGGGTTATGTATGGATGTGAGAGTTGGACTGTGAAGAAAGCTGAGCACTGAAGAATGGATAGTTTTGAACTGTGGTGTTGGAGAAAACTCTTCACAGTCCCTTGGACTGCAAAGAGATCCAACCAGTCTATTCTAAAGGAGACGAGTCCTGGGTGTTCTTTGGAAGGAATGATGCTGAAGGTGAAACTCCAGTACTTTGAGAAGAGTACTTTGGGAAGAGTTGACTGATTGCAAAAGACTCTGATGCTGGGAGGGCTTGAGGTCAGGAGGAGAAGGGGATGAGAGAGGATGAATTGGCTGGATGGCATCACCGACTCAATGGAAGTGAGTTTTAGTGAACTCCGGGAGTTGGTGATGGACAGGGAGGCCTGGCGTGCTGCAACTCATGGGGTTGCCAAGAGTCGAACATGACTGAGCGACTGAACTGAACTGAACTGAACTAAACCAAAACCAATTTCTGGAAGACACACAAAGGGGTACTGGTTAGTTTGGGGATAGGAGGGTCTTGTGAACATAGGAACAGACTAGCAAGGATATGGTGCTGACAGTCTCTGAGAATGAAAAAAAGTCATGTAAAAATAGGTGAGGCTAAACCGCATTTTTACATATGTTGAAAAATATTGGCAAAAGTTATAACAGTACTTTATACGCTAGTAAAGTAATGCTCAAAATTCTCCAAGCCAGGCTTCAGCAATACGTGAACCGTGAACTTCCTGATGTTCAAGTTGGT
Organism: Capricornis sumatraensis; assembly: GCF_032405125.1. NCBI lineage: Eukaryota > Metazoa > Chordata > Mammalia > Artiodactyla > Bovidae > Capricornis > Capricornis sumatraensis. The sequence continues at coordinate 67,196,984 of NC_091086.1, read as the reverse complement.
TTTAGAAAAGGCAGAGGAACCAGAGATCACAGCCTTATATTTCTATGCCACAGTATTTTAAACACTACTAATGGCACCCCACTCCAGTCGTCTTTCCTGGAAAATCCCATGGACAGAGGAGCCTGGTCGGCTGCAGTCCATGGGGTTGCTGAGGGTTGAACACGACTGAACAACTTCATTTTCACTTTTCACTTTCATGCATTTGAGAAGGAAATGGCAACCCACTCCAGTGTTCTTGCATGGAGAATCCCAGGGACGGGGGAGCCTGGTGGGCTGCCGTCTATGGGGTCACATAGAGTTGGACACGACTGAAACGACTTAGCCTATGTCTTTGTGTACTTTCCCAAGTGAGAAATGGTCCGTGAGCTGTGAAGAGTTTAGCCACAACACCTGACCAGGTGGAGGCTAGTACATTCTTCTCTCACTTGGTAGCCAGCTCTTGAGAGTTGCTCTTCCATGAAACAAGATGTATAAAGAGCAAACTTCAATATTAGAAGCACTTTGTCGAACCGCCTAAGCAGGGCTCAATATAACACAATATTAGGATGTCTGGTGTTAATTGCAGGCACTATAAGCTTTATAAATAATAATATCAACAATCTCACTATTGACATTATTTTCGATTTTCATTAGTTTCACATTTAGCATGTGGAGAAAGAGGACTGTTATTGAAAATTTTCCCTTAATATCGTCCCATCTTTTTCCATCTCCAGGCCATCCATTTTTGAAACAGCAATGTGAAATGGTAAATGTTACTTTGGACTCCTTAAGTAACACTAATTGGGTTCAAGAGGAAATTCATTCATTATCAAAAGTAATAGTTTGAAATATGTATTAAAGAGATGAATGTTTAACGTCTGGTTGTTATCATATGATTTAAAATTCAATAAGCATTTGTCCTACATATTATAGAGCCAGTATTTTATATAATGATTAGAACAATTACTATTCATTAACATTTTATTTTGCCGTCTTCCGTTGTCAAGGCAACCTTTCATTCTCTTCTCAACTACTAAGCAGTAGAAAAGAATTACAATTTCTTAGTCTCATTTAAATAATTGGACTTGTTTTTAAAAAGAGACTTTGTTTTCCAACCTTTATTCATTATAATTACTATTCTTTAAAAGGGTATAAGATTAACTTTAAGGCTTTATAAAAAAAAGGGCACCAACATCTCAAACATAGAGAAGTTTCACAAAGAAAATTATAATAAAACTGTTTACTTGGTATGCTTGTAACATTAATAGCACTATTATAAAATATGTTACAAGGATGTTTACATGTATATTTTAATGAGATAGTAATTCAGTGTGCGATTGAATCTTACTAATAGCACATTACCCAGAGCAAAGACATGCAATGTAATCAGTAATGACAAGCTGTCCTGCTTTCCTGTATTAGGCTGGCTATGCCAAGGTCAATACTCTTGCCAGGCTCTTGCATGTACTATCTATTAGGTAGTCTTCTGGTATAATTAATTAGCACATTTGTTTGTGAATTAGTCCTACAAATACTATTAAAGGTCTGTCAGGTGCTGTGTCCTAGAGGTAAGCCTAAGATAGGAGTAGGACAAATGATTTCTCTGTGATCACGAAGCTTAGAGCTACCTCTTTATCTATTTCTGGAAAAGGAAGCAACATCCAGCTACAGAGAGAACATAAAAGCATTGTGAAAACTTGAATTTAGCATTCATGTTAAACTTTTAAAATTTACTTGCCATAACTTTGGATAAGATCATATTATTTTGTGTAAAATCTTTAAAAATAGGAGGATACATGTTTAAAAATATCCTTATTCACTCTATTTCCCATTTTTTACTTTGAACTTTAAATATCTACAATTTTTGTGTATCCTCACTGTTGTTACTGTTCAGTTGCTAAGTTGTGTCTGACATTTTCAGGACTCCACAGATTGGAGATTGCTAGGCTCCTCTATCCATGGGATTTTACAGGCAAGAATACTGGAGTGGGTTGTCATGCCCTCCTCCAGGGGATCTTCCTGAATCAGGGATCCAACAGGAGTCTCCGGCATTGGCAATCAGATTCTATACCACTGAGTCACCAGGGAAGTCCTTAGGGCATCCTCAGTTCAGTTCAGTCCAGTTCAGTCGCTCAGTCGTGTCTGACTCTTTGTGACCCCATGAATCGCAGCACACCAGGCCTCGTTGTCCAACACCAACTCCCAGAGTTCACCAAACTCATGTTCATCGAGTCAGTGATGCCATCCAGCCATCTAGTCCTCTGTCATCCCCTTCTCCTCCTGCCCACAATCCCTCCCAGCATCAGGGGCTTTTCCAGCAGGTCAACTCTTCGCATGAGGTGGCCAAAATATTGGAGTGTCAGCATCAGCATCAGTCCTTCCAATGAACACCCAGGACTGATCTCCTTTAGGATGGACTGGTCGGATCTCCTTGCAGTCCAAGGGACTCTCAAGAGTCTTCTCCAACACCACAGTTCAAAAGCATCAATTCTTCAGTGCTCAGTTTTCTTCACAGTCCAACTCTCACATCCATACATGACCACTGGATAAACCATAGCCTTGACTAGACAGACCTTTGTTGGCAAAGTAATGTCTCTGCTTTTGAATGTGCTATATAGGTTGGTCATATCTTCCCTTCCAAGGAGTAATCAGCTTTTAATTTCATAGCTGCAATCACCATCTACGGTGATTTTGGAGCCCAAGAAAAATAAAGTCTGCCACTATTTCCACTGTTTCCCCATCTATTTCCCATGACGTGATGGGACCAGATGGCATGATCTTCGTTTTCTGAATGTTGAGCTTTAAGCCAACTTTTTCACTCTCCTCTTTCACTTTCATCAAGAGGCTTTTTAGTTCCTCTTCACTTTCTGCCATAAGGGTGGTGTCATCTGCATATCTGAGATTACTGATATATATCCCAGCAATCTTGATTCCAGCGTGTGCTTCTTCAAGCCCAGTGTTTCTCATGATGTGCTCTACATGTAAGTTAAATGCAGGCTGACAATATACAGCCTTGATGTACTCCTTTTCCTATTTGGAACCAGTCTTTTGTTCCATGTCCAGTTCTAACTGTTGCTTCCTGAACTGCATACAGGTTTCTCAAAAGGCAGGTCAGGTGGTCCGGTATTCCCATCTCTTTCAGAATTTTCCACAGTTTATTGTGATCCACAGTCAAAGGCTTTGGCATAGTCAATAAAGCAGAAATAGATGTTTTTCTGGAACTCCCTTGGTTTCTCGATGATCCAGCGGATGTTGGCAATGTGATCTCTGGTTCCTCTGCCTTTCCTAAAACCAGCTTGAACATCTGGAAGTTCACAGTTCATGTATCTCTGAAGCCTGGCTTGGAGAACATTTAAACATTAAGAACATACATATTTTGATTTTTAATCTCAGAACACTGAGAAGCTAATTACTACTTTCTCCTGAGTTGTCTATGTAAATACAGATCTTAGAGCTATTTCACTGTCTCATCCTATAGCAATAATTAATTACTTTATAAGTGCTGTCCAGTAGTCCAAGGACTTTTACTGTCATCTCTTCACTCTTGTCAGAGTAGTCATTTAATTTCTCTCCAAACTTTATTGTTATGAAAAATACCTTAGAGAATGTGACTGTAAGGGTCTCCTTATACACATTGCAAGTAGCTTTGAATCCGTGCCAAGAAAATACTTGCTACAGCAAATTACATGCCCACTTGGTTGGGGGAAGAGGGCTTCCCTCTGAGGTAAAGAATCTGCCTGCAGAGCAGGAGGTTTGGGTTCAATCCCTGGGTAGAGAAGATCCCCCAAAGAAGGGAACGGTTACTCCCTTCAGTATTTTTGCCTGGAGAATTCCATGAGCAGAGGAGCTTGGCAGGCTATAGTCCATGAGGTGGCAAAGAGGTGGACACAACTGAGTGACTAACACTTTTGCTTTCACTTAGTAGGGGAAATGAGTTGCTCAATGGGAGTGAAATTTCATGTATGTTAGGTGAATAAGCTCTAGAGATCTGCTGTACAACATGGTGTCTATAGGTAAAAATTTGTTAAGAGTATAGACCTCATGTTAAGTGTTCTTATCACCAGGGGGAGAAAAAAGGTAAAAAGAAAAGGAAAGGAAAAATAACCCCCAAACCAAAGGATTGCAAGGACACCCTGGGAGGTATTGGCTACATCTGTGTCCTTGACAGTGGTCGTGGCATCATGGGTATTTGCATATGTCCAAACTCATCAGACTGTACACATTAAATATGTGCAGTCATTTACATACCAATTATACCTCAATAAAGCTGTTAAAATTATTTTACTAAAGATATGAAGTTGCACACTAGAAAATCTGTATCAATTTAAACTCTCTGCTAGTAATATATGAAATGATGCATTTCTCATAATCATTTTCCATACTGAATTCATCACATTAAAAGTTATATACAGGAAAATAATTAGGAAAAATTATATGCTATATGTCATTAAAATATACACTTTCCCAATAATTAGTGAGGTTGAATATTTTTCATATACGTATTGGAGATTAATATTTCTTGCATATTTAACCTGTAAATTTGTTTTCTTATTCATTGCTGATTCCTTTATCATAAATAGCTATTTAAAATTCTAAGCTGTTTAAAATACCTCACAAAATGGTAACAATCCAAACACTACAATTCAGGATAAAACACTTATTAATGTGATGCTAAATGTCTTTGTGTATACATTCACAAATCAAAAGTGATCTTATATTGCATGTAGTTTTCTCAAGATCCTTTTAGAAATCTGAACAAAGGATGTGGTCCTTTATTATGCCAATTACTATGCAAACTCAAATCACTTTTTAAGTGCAATATATCCCTTTTTTTGTAGAGATGTATGCAATTTATTTCACTAGTATCCTATGGCTTCCCCGGTGGCTCTGTCTGTAAAGAATCTGCCTGCAATGTGGGAGACCTGGGTTCGAACCCTGAGTTGGGAAGCTTCCCTGGAGGAGGGCATAGCAAGCCACTCTAGTGTTCTCGCCTGGAGAAACCCCATGGACAGAGGAGCCTGGCAGGTTACAATCCTTGGGACACAACTGAGCAACTAAACACAGTGTCTTATGAGTGGATATTTTGAATTCTTCCAGGTATGTGCTATTATAAGCAACACTGCTGTGATAATCTTTACATGGGTACACACACACACACACACACACACACACACACACACACACACACACACACCCCCCATGTCATGCACCTTCTTCATTAGCATCTTAATACATTCATTGATGTGAAACAGCTGGGGCAAATGATATGTACATTCTAAACAGTATACATACCATAAAACTTGCCTTTTACAGAGAGTGTATAAGTTTACAGATTAGTGCTGCTGCTGCTGCAAGTCGCTTCAGTCGTGTCTGACGCTGTGCAACCCCGTAGACAGCAGCCCACCAGACTCCGCTGTCCCTGCGATTCTCCAGGCAAGAACACTGGAGTGGGTTGCCATTTCCTTCTCCAATGCATGAAAATGAAAAGTGAAAGTGAAGTCGCTCAGTCGTGTCCGACTCTTCGCGACCCCATGGACTGCAGCCTACCAGGCTCCTCCGTCCATGGGCTTTTCCAGGCAAGAGTACTGGAGTGGGGTGCCATTACCTTCTCCCTTACAGATTATTAGAGAACTCGTTTTAATATAGCAATAACAAATCCTGGAACTACACAGTTTATTTTTTTTTTCTAATTGGCTAATCAATTAAATGGCAAAAACATTTTATTATTGCTTTAATCTGATTTGGTTTGTTAATATGTTTAATGAATGTTCAATACCTGGTCAGCTTTGTTTCTCTTCTTTTGTGAACTACACATATCTTTACTTCATTTCTTTGGATTTTTTCTTTTTCATACTCATGTGCAAGAACACATCTTAAAGTTTTGCCTATTGTAAAACTGAATAAATGTTTCTCAGTTTATCATTTTAAAATGTTTGCAATGTAAAGAATTTTCATATTTAGGTAAATTAACTTAGAATAGTATTATTAGTAATTACGTCTATTTTGGGTCTTTTTGTCAATTTAATAACTAATTTTTCTAGTTCAAGATTATCTAATTTAATGGCAGTTTATATCACAGTTATACTTCTGGATTCTTAATTATATCTGCCAGTCTTGTATTGATACCAACTCTTTAATTAAATTTATTATAATGTATTTCAGTTACTGGTTGGAAATCTTCCTATAGTAGTCTTTATATTTAGGAATTTTCCATTTACCAATAATTGTTTTTTAAGGATGTATATTAAGATCGCTTTTAAAATGATGACAAATTGTCATGAAATCATTTTAATGTGTAAAAATATTTAAAAATTCAAAGGGATATTAATTAAGTTTCAACAAATATTTTTGGATAGAGGCTGACAAACTAATTAAAAATTATATGTGGAAATGAAAAGCACCTGGAAGAGCAAATATAATTTTGCAAAAGCACAAAATTGGAAGATTTACAATTGGTTAACTAGTCTTAACTTTGATAAGATCTATTATAAACTACTGTTGGGAGCCAGCGTGAGGAACTCCGCCCATGGCAAAGGTCATGAGGAAGGAAGCTTGGCATACGCAAAGGCGTGATCAAGCCTCAGGAAACCCCCTGTTCCCGAGCATCTACCCCCAAAACCAGAGTACTTTACGGGGAGCTCTCCCCCATAACCATTTCTCTCAGAGAAGGAGTTAACTTGCAGCTCCAGTTAATAAAAATTCCTGGGCGTGATAAGAGTGTTTCAACTTACGATCTCTGAAGGTTCTCTGGCCTGCCTGATCAGGCTCGTCTGGCCACACGTGATTGTTTAGAGCCTCCCAAACTTGAGAGGCATGAGATGCTTTAAAACTTTCTAAATACAGATTCTTTTGAGAAGTTAGACAATTATTAGTATAGTATAGTGGGCAGATTAGAAATTATATTCGTGAAGGGTTTTTTCATTTGTCCTGCCAATAATCACTGCTAATTCCCTGCCCTGGGTGTGACAAGGGTGTCTCAGGTCAAACCTCTCTGCTGACAGATTAGCTTGTGTGACAACCTCTCAACCATAAACAGCACAGAGAGTTTGGAGTATTAGCATAGGGCTTTTTTTCATTGATGAGTCAATGATTGCCATCAGGCCTCCATATCCTTAGGCACCTGGGAATATATTAATCAATGTATTTGGAATATAGAAAAGGAAATATAGTAGTTTTTGATGTTAGCAATACTAGACTTTTTGAGTTAATGAATTTTCTCTTTTATTATAGACCACTGTACTTTGTTATAAATCACTGTGTCCTTGCTATGCAAAAATGTAACTTTATCACTATCTTAAGACAAAATAGATCTTAAGGGAAACATTGGTGAAGGGTTTACATTTGTTGAGCCAATATTTGCTGCTAAATCTCCATATTTCTGCCCTTATAATGAATATAACTAGCATATAGGAGAAATAAGTATTAACCTTTAAGATTAATCATGTTAAACTTTAGGTTAAGTAAATTCCTTTCTTGATTGTAACTCACTACACCCTCACCCTATAGGAATGCAACTTTATTTGGAGGGTGGCGCCTGATTTAAGAAAAAATCACCCCTGGAAAAATAAGTTTTGTGGTTAACTGACCGACCTCAGAAAGGGCCATAAAATGTTAGCAGACCTCATGGCTAAAAGATGATGAAACTCATAAGACCTTGGTATAATTTTATATGAAGCACCTGATTGTGACAAGGGTCAGGTCTGCTGACCCCCGTGTGACTCTGTATTCATCCCTATGTATAACAAAAAGGTATATAAACAAACCTGAAAAATAAAGAAATCGGATCAGTTTCTGGAAAGACTGATTCCCCGGTGTCATTTCTTTCTTGCTCCCCGCCTTCCTGGCTGAATTACCATCTGAAATGTGGGTACTCAACAAGCCTGCTAATTCTGCCTGGGCTTCTGAGATCAGACTGGGGAGGCCTCAGTGCCTCCTCTTCTTTGGGAGAATGGAAAGACGCCTGTGGCCTACATAGGTGGTGATTGGTATTCCATGTAAACCAGTTATTCAGCCTCTTTTCTCCACTAATTCTCCTACTACACTATCTGTTTCTAATCTCCCTCTGTATCTGTAATTAAATAAGTTTTTTCCAGGATGCCGACTCCGTCCCCACCTTTGAATTACCCTGGATCCACCGGGGCTGGACCCCGGCAAACTACAGTAACTGATTTAATATTTGTATGACATAGGCAAACAGATCAATGGAACAATAGGGAGTCTAGACTGATCCATGCATATATAGTTAACTGATTGTTGAAAAAGGTCAATGGAGAAAGATATTTTCAATAAATGGTGCTGGATTATCTTAGATATTTTTTTCAAAAAATGAGACTTTATATTTACTTCATACCATGAGAGTTGGACTATAAAGAAAGCTGAGTGTTGAAGAATTGATGATTTTGAACTGTGGTGTTGGAGAAGACTCTTGAGAGTCCCTTGGACCGCAAGGAGATCCAACCAGATCAGTCCTGGGTGTTCATTGGAAGGACTGATGTTAAAGTTGAAACTCCAATAATTGGCCACCTGATGCGAAGAGCTGGCTCATTTGAAAAGATCCTGATGCTGGGAAAGATTGAAGGCAGGAGGAGAAGGGAACAACAGAGGATGAGATGGTTGGATGGCATCACTGACTCAATGGACATAGGTTTGGGTGAACTCCGGGAGTTTGTGATGGACAGGGAGACTTGGAGTGCTGTGATTCATGGGGTCACAAAGAGTTGGACATGACTGAGCAACTGAACTGAACTGATGCATAAAAATTTAATTTATGATAGATCATAAACATAACACTTAAAAGCATAAAAGCTCTAAAAACACATGGATAAGTATGTTTGCAAATTTAGGATAGGCAAACATTTCTTGGGCAAGGCATAAAAAATCCAAACAGAAAAAAAAAAAGGTAAATTGAACTTTATGCCAATTAACAACTTCTGTTCTTCAAGAGATACTCAAGAAACAAATGCAGAGGCACATATTTGGATATGATATTGGATGTTTCTCTATTTGATAAGGACTTCCCAGGTTGTGTTAGTGGTAAAGAATCAGCCTGCCAATGCAAGAGACATAACCTACTCCAGTACTCTTGGTTGGAAAATTCCATGAACAGAGAAGCCTGGCAAACTGCAGGTCATAGATTCGCAAAAAAAAAAAAAAAAAACTCGACATGACTGAGCAACTGAGCATGCCTGAAACACATAGGTACAACCAAGTCTGCCAAGCGTATGGGATGGAGCCTCCAGAATGCACAGTAGCCAGTGAACAAACATTGGGAGCGAAATGTACCTGGAGTGCTGGAGAAAATGGAAAACTTCACAGTAACTGGAAAAGAGAGTAGCTCAGTATAAAACAGGGAGCACAGCTAATATTTGTTTTTAATTTTAATTTTTTATTGGGGTATAATTGTTTGATAATGTTGTATTAGTTTGTCTTTTATCCCCTCCCTCTTGGACCTCCCTCCTGCCCCCTATCTCATCTCTCTAGGTCACCACAGAGCACTGAACTGAGCTCCTACAGCAGCTTCCCCCTGGCTATCTATTTTACACATGTGGTGTATATGTGTCTGTCCCAATCTCCCAATTCATACCATTCCAAGTCTACAAGTCTGTTACCTACATCTGCATCTCATTCCTGCCCTGAAAATAGGTTCATTTGTACCATTTCTCTACATTTCACATATATGCATTAATATACTGTATTTGTTTTTCTCTTTCTGACTTCCTCAGTCTGTATGACAGACTCTGGGTCCACCCACATCTCTACAAATGTCCCAGGTTTGGATAATTCAAAAAGGCACCTGCAGTACCCTAGCACTACTTTCAATAGCCAGCACATGGAAGCAATTGATATGTCCATCAACAGATGAACAGATAAAGAAAATGGAACATATATAGAATGGAGTATTACTCAGCCATAAAAAGCACAGCATAAAATTAAAGTGAGGAGTAGCTTGTGAATAGCTTATGCAAGGAATTAGAATTTAATAAAAATGAAAGAAAGGAAGAAGTAAGACAGAGAAGAAGGAGGAGGAGAAGGGAGAAAAGAGTGGGAGGAGGTAAAGGGGAGGGAAGGAAGATGGAAGGAAAGAAGACGAAAAAGATGGAAGAATACTTCTATAATACTCTTTATGTGTCAGGCCTCATTCTGAACACTTTGCATATATGAGGACCTTTAATCCTTGCCTCATCTGTATATGGTGTGTACTCTTACTATCTCCCATCTGGCTCTGAAAGTTAGTAACTGGCCTATCTCTTCCATGACCAAAAGGCAGAGTTGTGGCAGTCTGGCTTCAGTCTGCATTTGCCTACCACATCACTGTCTTGAATGCACTGGGAGCAGAAGTGCCATAGTGCCCCTTAGAAGGTTAATGCCTCAGTTCAGAAGAGAGATGAGAGTGATTTTGGTTGAGAGACAGTAAACTGGGTGGGTTTGAGTGACTACTCCATAAAATCAAATGAAATTGATAGTAGATTAGATGCAGGTAATGAGGGAAAAAATATCAAGAATGACTCTCCAACTTCTGGATAGATTGGATTATTTACTAACATAGGAAACAGGGATAAAGAAGGCTGAGGATTGAAGAACTGATGCTTTTGAACTGTAGTGTTGGAGAAGACTCTTGAGAGTCCCTTGGACTGAAATGAGATCAAGCCAGTCTATCCTAAAGGAAATCAACCCTGTATAGTTATTGGAAGGCCGATGCTGAAGCTGAAGCTCCAGTAGTTTGAGCACCTGATGCAAGGAGCTGACTCATTGGCAAAGACACTGATGATGGGAAAGATTGAGGACTGGAGGAGAACAAGGTGGCAGAGGATGAGATATTCAGACAGATAGCATCACCGACACAATGGACATGAATTTGAGCAAACTCTGGGTGATAATGGAGGACAGAGGAGCCTGAAGTGCTACAGTCCATGAGGTGGCAAAGAGTCAGACATGACTTATGGACTGAGCAACAACAAGAACCAAAATTACAGGATTTTTTCTTTTTTCATTAAGTTTGAGATGCTAAAGAAATAGCCAAGTAGATACATCAAAATCTCAGTGTTTCTGTGCTTACCTCCCTCTTTCCCAAGATGGCATGAAGTTATCAGGCTGCCCTCCAGGTCACCCCAGGTCACTGACTATTCAGATGTCTTCTCTGAGAGCTCTGTTTGCAGTGGATTACTGTCTGTGAGACTGAGCCATTTTTTCTTTCTGACCTGGCCACTCTCCCTGTTATCTGTGCTACCAACTCTCATGAATAAGAGCATATTGCTTGCTAAGTTGCTTCAGTCATGTCCAACTCTTTGCAATCATATGGACCACAGCCTGCCAGGCTCCTCTTTCCATGGGATTGTTCAGGCAAGAATACTGGAGTGGGTTGTCATTTCATTCTCCAGGGGATCTTCCAGATGCAGGGATCAAACCCAGGTCTTTAGCATTGCAGGCAGATTCTTTACTGTATGAGCCACCACGGAAGCCATATTAACTCAGGGAGAGCATATTAGCTCAGCCACTAACCTCTTCTATATCCAATGCAAGACTACCAGAATCCCTTCCCCAATGTGAGGGGATGGAGAGGGGTCAGATGCGCTCAATCAGGTCCTCTTACTGTTTCACTCCAACACAGCACCTTTCACTGGGTTATGGTGAGTCTACCTGCAGGGAACTGGGGGAGAAAGCAAGGTACTTTGCTGTCAGCTGCCCCTCAATCTATGTTTTATCCTAAAGAGGAAAGTTAGAACACATGATGGCCCAACTCCCTTCCCTTCATCTTCTCTATCTTATTCCTCAAGAAATTTAGCTAACTCTCATTCCTTGATGTCAGGAAATCCCCCTATCTCTTATGTCCTTTCTTTCATAACTGGTAACCCTCACTGCCCCCTTTTTTTATGGGGTCCTAATGCTGGAATATCCTTGAGAGAACTTGGATCCCTGGAAGGATGAACTATACATCTGTGAAAGAGTTTAATTCTTTCAAAATAATTCTTCATTTGTGGTCCTTTACACAAATGCATCTTCATTATCTTCCCTTCACCCACTCAACAGGATTTTATTTGCTGGTCAGGAAAGGTGGTTTCTAACCATTGTCTTCTTCCCCCAATTTAGACACAGTTGGGAACAGGGCAGCCCCCTTCACCCCACCGAGGCATGAAACTCTGAAGGAGTTGAGTGAAACTTTGAAGGTGTTGAGTGAATGTTTGGAATAGATAGACTTAAGCAGCAAGGTCAGTAGTTTAGACTGAGAAAAACAAAAAGGGTTTGAATCATGAGCTATTGAGAGCTGTTAAATTAATTCAACACAGAATTTTAAGTATTTGAAAATGACTGTGTTTAACTGAGCACCCCACTGTGCTTTGACTGAGAGGCCCTGTAAAAACTGCTGTTTTCAAGTGGGAAATACACATTTAGAATCAATTCTGTGTTTGTGAAACTTCAAAGCATGTGACGAATTTCAGAAATTTGATGTGGTTTTAGAATTTCCTTTTCTTTACGTTATTGTCAATAGAGTAGCATAGAATTCAGAGTGATCAGTTCAGTTTTGGCATGTGTTTTATTTCGATTAAATTCTGTCTTACATTCAAAAGTTAGGATGTAGTATACTTTTCTAAGTAATTTCTTAGGTTGTGCTTTCACGAAACTTTTTCTCTGATCAAGTTTGCAAGATCCACTTTCATTACCATAGCCCACTTTCATATTTCATGTTGTATTCATACTATTTTGGCTTCAGCCTCTTTCCTCATTTTTAGTAAAAATAATTCCTTCTTAGAAATGCAATGTTAACTTTATTTTCGCACATGCGTAAGAATATTTCTATAAGAATCAAAGAAACACAAATTGGTAAAAGTTGAAGTGCTCAGTTGCTAAGTCCTGTGAGACTCTTTGTGACCTTATGGACGTTAGCCCACCAGGCTCATCTGTCCATGGGATTTCCCAGGGAAGAACACTGGTGTGGGTTGTCATTTCCTCCTCCATGGGATCTTCCCTACCCAATATTGAACCCTCATCTCCTGCATTGGCAGGTGGATTCTTTACCACTGAACCACGTGGGGAATGCCCAAAGTAGAAGATTGATATTAAATTTATATTGATTCTTCAGCTTTAGTTTTGATTACTTTCCCTGGATTCTTAAAACTTCCATCCTGTCTGACAATGGGTTAAAAAATCTTAGTTCCTGAGACAATCTCAAATGAGATTCAGAGGGATTACAGCCCCTGACTCTCCAAACTGGAAAAAAAAAAAAAAAGAGAGAGAGAGAGAAGAAATTTCAGAATAATTAATTGTGTCTGGATATAGATTCTCACTGATATGGACTTGTTATTGAATCTTATATCTACTTTGCTGTCAGTCAGTCAGTGTTCCCTCTTAATATCCTCTTCTGGTTTGTCTATGTGGTCAAATGGATATAGTTTCAATCGAGTGCCTACTCTGAAAATGATTTACTTTCTTTAATGATGCTTGTGGTAATGTGTACTTTAGGTAGTTCTATTCTTATTTTTAAAAAGACTTTATAGACAAAAGTGATGCATTCTTTTGGTTTGAGTGGTTATGATTATGATTGAAGGTTGTATTTTAAACAGTTTGATTGTCCTTAGTCAATTATTTCATTGAGTCTTTCTCACTCATCCAAACCTAGCTGTTTCTGGGAACTTTCCCAAGGGTTCTATTGCACTCTGATCTTCACTGTTTGAGGATGCTTTGCTCCAGGTGATAATTGCTTGGCTTAATGCAAGATGAGTCCCCTTGAGGTCAGAGGCTGAGACATTTAAATCTGAATTGTGAACCCTAGCAATTGGGGTCTCAGTAGGTGCTGCAAAAATGAGCAAGGGGTAACATAATTTAAAACCTCTCTTCCTCTTCAGTGTATGGGTGATTTTTTTCCTTAACATTGGACATATAAATATAGTACCTTATTCAGTTTCAGGCACAAAGTCACTAACTTTAATGACAATTTGCAGCATTGCAACATAAGCGGATAAATAGAGAATAAATATTGGGGATGCAGTGAATACCCTTGGGCCTCCCAGGCGGTACTAGTGGTAAAGAACCTGCCAGCAATGCAGGAGACACAAGAGATGCAGGTCCCTTCCCTTGGTTGGGAAGATCCCCTGGAGAAGGGCATGATAGCCCACTCCAGTGTTCTTGCCTGGAGAATTCCACAGAGAGAGGAGCCTGGTGGGCCACAGTCCATAGGGTCGCACAGAATTTGACACGATTGAAGCGACTTGGTAATAAGGAGTTCATGATCTGAGCCACAATCATCTCCTGGTCTTGTTTTTGTTGGCTGTATATAGAGCTTCTCCATCTTTGGCTGCAAAGAATATAATCAATTTGATTTTGGTGTTGACCATCTGATGATGTCCATGTGTAGAGTCTTCTCTTGTGTTGTTGGAAGAGGGTGTTTGCTATGACCAGTGCATTTTCTGAGCAAAACTCTATTAGTCTTTGCCCTGCTTCATTCCTCATTCCAAGGCCAAATTTGCCTGTTACTCCAGGTGTTTCTTGACTTCCTACTTTTGCATTCCAGTCCCCTATAATGAAAAGGACATCTTTTTGGGTGTTAGTTCTAAAAGGTCTTGTAGGTCTTCATAGAACCGATTAACTTCTGCTTCTTCAGCGTTACTGGTTGGGGCATAGACTTGGATTACGGTGATATTGAATGGTTTGCCTTAGAGATGAACAGAGATCACTCTGTCGTTTTTGAGATTGCATCCAAGTACTGCATTTTGGACTCTTTTGTTGACCATGATGGCTACTTCATTTTTTCTGAGGGATTCCTGCCCACAGTAGTAGATATAATGGTCATCTGAGTTAAATTCACCCATTCCAGCCCATTTTAGTTCACTGATTCCTAGAATGTCGACGTTCACACTTGCCATCTCTTTTTTGATCACTTCCAATTTGCCTTGCCTAGATCTGATAGATAGAGTGCCTGATGAACTATGGACAGAGGTTCATGACATTGTACAGGAGACAGCTATCAAGACCATCTCCATGGAAAAGAAATGGAAAAAAGCAAAATGGCTGTCTGGGGAGGCCTTACAAATAGTTGTGAAAAGAAGAGAGGCGAAAAGCAAAGGAGAAAAGGAAAGATATAAGCATCTGAATGAAGAGTTCCAAAGAATAGCAAGAAGAGATAAGAAAGGCTTCTTCAGCGATCAATGCAAAGAAATAGAGGGAAACAACAGAATGGGAAAGAATGCAGATCTCTTCAAGAAAATTAGAGATACCAAGGGAGCATTTCATGCAATGATGGGTTTGATAAGAGGACAGAAATGGTCTGGACCTAACAGAAGCAGAATATATTAAGAAGAGGTGGCAAGAATACACTGAAGAACTATACAAAAAAGATCTTCATGACCCAGATAATCACGATGGTGTGATCACTCATCTAGAGCCAGACATCCTGGAATGTGAAGTCAAGTGGGCCTTAGAAAGCATCACTACGAACAAAGCTAGTGGAGGTGATGATATTCCTATTGAGCTATTTCAAATCCTGAAAGATGATGCTGTGAAAGTGCTGCACTCAATATGTCAGCAAATTTGGAAAACCCAGCAGTGGCCACAGGACTGGAAAAGGTCAGTTTTCATTCCAATCCCAAGAAAGGCAAAGCCAAAAAATGCTCAAACTACTGCACAATTGCATTCAGCTCACATGCTAGTAAAGCAATGCTCAAAATTCTCCAAGCCAGGCTTCAGTAATACGTGAACCGTGAACTCCCTGATGTTCAAGCTGGTTTTAGAAAAGACAGAGGAACCAGAGATCAAATTGCCAACATCCCCTGGATCATGGAAAAAGCAAGAGAGTTCCAGAAAAACATCTATTTCTGCTTTATTGACTATGCCAAAGCCTTTGACTGTGTGGATCACAATAAACTGTGGAAAATTCTGAGAGAGATGTGAATACCAGACCACCTGACCTGCCTCTTGAGAAACCTGTATGCAGGTCAGGAAGCAACAGTTAGAACTGGACATGGAACAACAGACTGGTTCCAAATAGGAAAATGAGTGTGTCAAGTCTGTATGTTGTCACCCTGCTTATTTAACTTCTATGCAGAGTACATCATGAGAAACGCTGGACTGGAAGAAACACAAGCTGGAATCAAGATTGCGGGGAGAAATATCAATAACCTCAGATATGCAGATGACATCACCCTTATGGCAGAAAGTGAAGAGGAACTAAAAAGCCTCTTGATGAAAGTGAAAGAGGAGAGTGAAAAAGTTGGCTTAAAGCTCAACATTCAGAAAATGAAGATCATGGCATCTGGTCCCATCACTTCATGGGAAATAGATGGGGAAACAGTGGAAACAGTGTCAGACTTTATTTTGGGGGGCTCCAAAATCACTGCAGACGGTGACTGCAGCCATGAAATTAAAAGACACTTACTCCTTGGAAGAAAAGTTATGACCAACCTAGATAGCATAATCAAAAGCAAAGACATTACTTTGCCGACTAAGGTCTGTCTAGTCAAGGCTATGGTTTTTCCTGTGGTCATGTATGGATGTGAGAGTTGTACTGTGAAGAAGGCTGAGAGCTAAAGAATTGATGCTTTTGAACTGTGGTATTGGAGAAGACTCTTGAGAGTCCCTTGGACTGCAAGGAGGTCCAACCAGTCCATTCTGAAGGAGATCAGCCCTGAGATTTCTTTGGAAAGAATGATGCTAAAACTGAAACTCCAGTGTTTTGGCCATCTCATGCGAAGAGCTGACTCATTGGAAAAGACTTTGATGCTGGGAGGGATTGGGAGCAGGAGGAGAAGGGGACGACCGAGGATGAGATGGCTGGACGGCATCACTGACTCGATGGACATGAGTCTTAGTGAACTCCGGGAGTTGGTGTTGGACAGGGAGGTCTGGCGTGCTGTAATTCATGAGGTCGCAAAGAGTCGGATACGACTGAGTGACTGAACTGAACTGAACTGAACTGAAGCGACTTGGCACACGTGCACGTGATTATTCACACAATTCATATATTTTTATGAAGATGTTCAAATATTGCTCCATCATTTAAGAGGAAATTCCAGGTTTTCATGAAAAAAGTTGAAAAATGCAAAGTAGGATAATTTAATTATTAAATTTATTAAGTAGTCAGTTGAGAACTCTAGAAAAGATATGCTTCTTATAGTTCGACTGGAATGTGATTTTAAGTTTTAATTCTGTTTTGAAAACAGAATTGTAATCTGTGTTTTTGCTACGTTTGTGTGATTTTTGCTATAGTTAACAATTTTAAAATGTACTGGGAAGTTTTCTATTGTTTATCCTTTTTAGATAACTGCCGTCATTCACATCCAACTCTGACTTCAGTAATTGTGTGCATAACACATATGATGTCATTCTATATATTCTTTTTGTTATGTTTTAAATTAAACTTTTTATTTAAAATTTTTAAATTGCATTTAATGGTCTATTCTGTTTTTTTTTTTTAAATTTTATTGTCTTTAAAAAATCTTTTGACCTTGAAATAATATTAGCTTTACAGGAAAATTGGAAAAATAAACCTTTACATAGCTTCCTGTAGTGTTAACAACCTGTTATAACAAGGGTGTATTTATCAATACCAGCAAATTAACATTGTTACAGTTGTCTCAAACAAACTATAGACAATAGTCAAATTTGACTTGTTTTTCACTAATGTCCTTTCTTTAAAATTGTAAATTAAAGCATTTTATTTGTTCATTAGATTTTATTATATTCTTCAACCTTTAAATAAATCTTCCCTTAATAAAGGGGAATCATTACTGTTGACACAAATATGTCCACCTTTCCATTTCAAAGGCTGCTAAGTATTCCATTGAATGGAAACACCAAATTCCTAACAAGCTCCCATGTCTTGAATGCCTGCGTGTTTGTGTGCATGCTTAGTGGCTTCAATCATGCCAGACTCTTTGCAGCCCCATGGACTTTAGCCCACCAAGCTCCTCTGTCCATGGGATCCTCCAGGCAAGAACGCTGGAGTGGGTTGCCATGCTTTCCTCCAGGGGATCTTACAAACCCTTGAATGCTTGAGCTTATAAATTTTTCTCTTTTAAATTGTGTTGCATCACCTATCCTTGTATGGCAAAACCAATACAATATTGTAAAGTAATTAACCTCCAATTAAAATAAATAAATTTATATTTTAAAAATAAATAAATAAAATAGTAAACTTTAAAAAATGAGTACTTGCCTTAAAACAACAAAAAAGTACTTGCCCTTAAAAAAATGCTCTGAAATTGAAATGTCTGCAGATTTCAAAATTTTATATGTCCCCTGGTTACCCTCTAGATAGGTTTTTGCCTTTCATGCATCAGCCTGAGACGAGTACCTATTTCTCCAAGGAAAGCAACTTAAAATTAAGACCTGCCAACATTGCACTTTGCACTGAAGTAGAAAGGAAGCTAGCCTGACATATGCAGAAACAACTTACTTTTTAACATGATAACAATTTGAGGTAATCGAATTTAAGTACAGTACAAGTTGTCCATCACTTGCAAGGCATTTTTATAAGGTCACTGTAAGCACCGTTTGGGGAGGGAAGAGTGCAATTCATAGCAAAAGTTTCCATAAATTCCATTAACTAAATTGTCCATATTTTATACGCTGCTTATGTTTTCATGTCAGCCCACGGAAGCTACTTTGCTAATAATGTACCTAAACCAGTGTATTCACATGACTAGACTGAATCTCTCAAATGTGAATAGAATGAGCAGGAAAAGTATCTGACATTTTCTATTGTTCTCCTGGTGACATGTATTTTAAATAGACAGCATCCTGGTTTTATTTACATAGTCCTTTCCTGTATTCGGGTCTTCCCTTTTTGACACCATAAAGATTATATCCTGTTCCATCCTCAAAATACATATTCTTATACCTTGATCTAAAAAATATGGCTGACTTGTTGATCTTAACTTACTGATGGAGACCACAAGGTAGTTTGACTCACGTCTGCTGCTGCTGCTGCTAAGTCACTTCAGTCGTGTCCGACTCTGTGTGACCCCATAGACGGCTAAGGAGTAAATGACATGCATCAGACGGAGAAAACACCCATCATTAGACATCACTTATATGTGAAATCTTAAAAAAATGATAGAAACAAACTTATTTACAAAACAGAAGTAGACTCACAGACATAGAAAACAAACTTATGGCTATGAAAGGGGTCAGTGGCGGGGGGCAAATTAGGAGTCTGGGATTAACATATACATACTAGTACATATCAAATAAATAGCAAGACCTACTATATAGCACAGGAAACCATATTCATTGTCTTTCAATAACCTATAATGGAAAAGAATCTGAAAAAGAGTACCTACATATATAGACATACACAGACATATACATGTATAACTGAATCACTTTGCTGTACACCTGAAACTAACACAACATTGTAAATTGAACATATTTCAATTTTAAAAAATTATTAAAAATGTAGAAATGACTTATACCATACTAGGCTTATTCAAAGAGTTACATGTGGCAGTACATGACATGAACATATCTCACTTCAGTTCAGTCTTACAGTCCTGTCCGACTCTTAGTGACCCCATAGACTACAGCACACCAGGCTTCCCTGTCCATCACCAACACCTGGAGCTTGCTCAAACTCATGTCCATGGAGTTGATGATGCCATCCAACCATGTCATCTGTTGTCATCCCCTTCTCCTCCCTCCTCGATCTTTCCCAGCATCAGGGTCTTTCCAGTGAATCAGTTCTTCTATCAGGTGGCCAAAATATTGGAGCTTCAGCTTCAGCATCAGTCCTTCCAATGAATATTCAGGATTGAGTTCCTTTAGGAAGGACTGGTTGGATCTCCTTGCAGTGCAAGGGACTCTCAAAAGTCTTCTCCAGCACCGCAGTTGAAAAGCATCAGTTCTTCTGTGCTCTATTTTCTTTACAATCCAACTCTCACATCCATACATGACCACTGGAAAAACCATAGCTCTGACTAGATACACTTTTGTCAGCAAAGTAATGTCTCTTCTTTTTAATATGCTATCTAGGTTGGTCATAACTTTCCTTCCAAAGAGTAAGCGTCTTTTAATTTCATGGCTGCAAACACCATCTGCAGTGATTTTTGAGCTTAAGAAAATAATGTCTCTCACTGTTTCCATTGTTTCCCCATCTATTTTCCATGAAGTGATGGGACCAGATGCCATGATCTTAGTTTTTTGAATATTGAGTTTTAAGCCAGCTTTTCCACTCTCCTTTTTCACTTTCATTAAGAGGCTCTTCAATTCCTTTATGCTTTCTGCCATAGGGGTGGTGTTATCTACATATCTGAGATTATTTATATCTCTCCCGGCAATCTTGATTCCAGCTTGGGCTTCATCCAACCCAGCATTTCTGTTGATGTACTCTGCATATAAATTAAATAAGTAGGGTAACAATGTATAGCCTTGAAATACTAATTTTCCAATTTGGAACCAGTCTGTTGTTCCATGTCTTGTTCTAGCTTTTGCTCCTTGAACTGCATACAGATTTTTCAGGAGGCAGGTAAGGTGGTCTGGTATTCCCATCTCTTTCAGAATTTATGACTATAGAGTGGAAGTGACAAATAGACTCAAGGGATTAGATCTGATAGACTGAATGCCTGAAGAACTATGGACGGAGGTTGGTGACATTGTACAGGATGCAGTGATCAAGATCATCCCTAAGAAGAAAGATGCAAAAAGGCTAAATGGTTGTCTGAGGAGGCCTTATAAATAGCTAAGAAGAGAAGCTAAAGGCAAAAAAGAAAAAGAAAGATATATCCTTTTGGATGCAGAGTTCCAACTAATAGCAAGGAGACATAAGGAAGCCTTCCTCAGCAATCAATGCAAAGAAATAGAGGAAAGCAATAGAATGGAAAAGACTAGAGATCTCTTCAAGAAAAATAGAGAAACCAGGGGAACATTTCATGCAAAGATGGGCACAATAAAGGACAGATATGGTATGCACCTAACAGAAGCAGAAGATATTAAGAAAAGGTGGCAGCATACACAGAAGAACTATACAAAAAAAATCTTAATGACCCAGATATCCACAATGGTGTGATCGCTCACCTAGAGCCAGACATGCTGGAATGCAAAGTTAAATGGGCCTTAGGAAGCATCACTATGAACAAAACTAGTGGAGGTGATGGAATTCCAGTAGAGCTATTTCAAATCCTCAGAGATGATGCTGTGAAAGTGCTGCACTCAATATGCCAGCAAATTTGGATAACAGCAGTGGCCACAGGACTGGAAAAGGTCAGTTTTCATTCCAGTCCCTAACAAAGGCAATGCCAAAGAATATTCAAGCTACTGCACAATTGCACTCATCTCACATACTAGCAAAGTAATGCTCAAAATTCTCCAAGCCAGGCTTCAACAGTATGTGACCCATGAACTTCCAGATGTTCAAGCTGGATTTAGAAAAGGCAGAGGAACCAGAGATCAAATTGCCAACATCCATTGGAACATATCTAGGAACTGTAACAACATGAATTATGTTGAATTGAGTCATAAATGTTTTAGATACTTTGAGTAAATTATTTTTACTTCAAAATTGAGAGATAACAAACTTGCAATGGAGTACATCTAGTATACTAATCTGACATACACAGTTCAGTGATTTTTTTATAGGTACAGATTTAATCTCTAGTCAGATTAAGATATAGAACATATCTAGGGTTACAGAGTTCCTCATGCACTTTCCCAATGTATACAGGACATACATACACAGGCACACGTGCATGCGTGCCAAAATTAATCGCTATTTCAGCATTCTAACTTCCATTTTTTGTTATATCTGTCTGTACTTGAGCAATTCTTATTGTGTAAGTATGCCATTTACCTCCTGATGAACATCGCAGTCATCTAGTTTGGGCTGGTAATAGTACTACTGCTATTAGTCCTTGTGAAGATAGATACACTTCTTTCTTCATGTATAAGTTCTTGTGTAGATAGAGACAATGTTTCATGTACAGGACTTTGTGTAGATAGATATGCTCGTTGCTCTGGGGTTAGAATTACTAGGTCATATATTAAGAGTATGCTTTATTTATGAGAAACCCCCAAATGATTACGTCTGTTTTTCATTATTAAAAACTGTGGCTGCGTTGGGTTTTCACTGTGCTGCAGGAGCTCATCATTGCAGGGCATGGCTGGGCTTCCCTAGCTGTGTCACACAGGCTTTGTTGCCCTGAGGCATGTGGGATCTCCCTGGGCCAGGGATTGAACCAGTGTCCCTGGCATTGGAGGGCAAGATTTTAACCACTGAACCACCAGGGAAGTATCCAAATGATTTAAAACTTAATGCTGATGATTTACAACCCAACAAGGTGAGTTAAGTTGGGAAGATCCCCTGGAGAAAGCAACGACTGCACTCCAGTATTCATGTCTGGACAGTCCCATGGACAGAGGAGCCTGGTGGGCTACAGTCCATGGGCTTGCAAAGAGTCAGACATGACTGAGAGACTTTCACTAGATGTGCTGAGGGAGTTTTCCTTGCTCTATATACAAAAACTTGACACACTTAGTCATTTTAGCTACTGTGTTGAGTGTAGTGAAAATGCGCTTTTTTGCACAAAAGGGGACATAAAGACAAGAGTAGTTATTATAGCCACGCAAAGCAAAAGATGTCTCCAAGTTCCCGAACTATTTAATGTTCTATACACATACATTTTAAGCTTATCATTGTGATTTCTGTTTTTTGTCTATTTAACACCATTTTTCCTATATTTCAACATTTGTGTTCTTGGGATTTTACTTATGACTAAGAATACTCCTGCTATGTTTACTTGTTTAGTCACTAAGTTGTGTTGGACTCTGCAGTCCCATGGACTGTAGCCCACCAGGTTCCTCTGTCCATGGTATTTCCCAGGCAAGAATACTGGAGTGGGTTGCCATTTCGTCCTCCGGGGTATCTTTCTGACCCAGGAATCAAGACTGTTTCCCTTGCATTGTCAGGCAGATTGTTTACCGCTGAGCCACGTGGGAAAGCTGTTATTAGTTAGGAAGGCTTTACTTTATGGTTGTCATTGGTTATATGAAATAACATACTTGGTTCTCGCTATTCATGTTGTCATCGCTTTATTTTGCAGTTAAACTACATGCCGTGAGTTTAATTGCCTTTTGAAATACATTCAAAAGATTACACGATGACTTGCTCCTGAGGAAAAGTTAATATGTATAGAAAACAGCATAGACATAGAGCAGTGGGCACATATTTTTCAGTGACAAAAATATTGATTGTAAGAGGAATATCCTCAATTGGCCAACTAATCTCTTTTTGGGGGAGGTGTTCAGTTCAGTTGCTCAGTTGTGTCCGACTCTTTGTGACTCCATGGACTGCAGTTTGACAGGCTTCCCTGTCCATCATCAACTCTTGGAGCTTGCTCACCCTTATGTTCATCAAGTTGGTAATGACATCGAACCACATCATCCTCTGTCTCCCCCTTCTCATGCTGCCCTTCAACCTTTCCCAGCACAGGGTCTTTTCCAATGAGTCAGCTCTTTGCATCAGGTGGCCAAAGTATTGGAGCTTCAGCTTCAGCATTAGTCCTTGCAATGAATATTCAGGACTGATTCCTTTTTGGATTGACTGATTTTGGGGGAGGGGCAATCTCTAATTCATTTTGTTTGTATTTTAATTTTTTTTCTATGAATGAGAGAGATAAATGGTACATATCTTTGTGTAAATAATTGTAAAAGTTCTCTACTACTAAGAGCAAAATGAAAACTCTTAGATTATTAGGAAACATTGTGTACTGGTTGTCACCTTCTTTTCTTCTTCTTAATGCGACAACAATAAGGGTGCTGGGTAAAATATATGTCATCTTCAATTCAGTGAATTACAGAATTGCTGCCTGTGCTCTTGTTTCTGCTTTTCAATGGTTTGTACATTTCCCCACCCTCTTTTCTTCAGAGGCAACTTGGGCTATTGTCTCAGCCGAGAAATATGGCCTCTTCATCTGGTAATGAGACTGTCTATTTCCTAGATATAGATCATTTAGTAGCTGGGAACTGTCTGCAAACAACATTTATGGAATTAAAAATTGGGAGAAATGGGAAACTTACTGGAAATCATTCTTATTTGCTGCCTCTCTGGATTTAACCTATGTTTTTCATTAATTGGTTCAGTTACTACCCTAACCTCTTCTTACTGACTTATTTAGCTATATGCCAGTTGTTTTCTGCAGCCAGTGTTTACACAACAACAAGGGATCAATTCTGAAGTCAAGTTTGCTAACACTTTTAAGTCAAGTTGCTAATATGTCTGCTCTTTTACTAGAAGTCTCATGAATTTTCTCCCTATGTCAGCCCACAGAGTCTGCATGCCTCATGCATCTGCACAGCTGACAACAAGATCCTTAGCAAAGTTTTTTCCTATTGTTTGTCTGTATCCAGGCCCAGTGTGGTCACCATGCAGCCTTTTTTTTAAAAAATATAAATTTATTTATTTTAACTGGAGGTTAATTACTTTACAATATTGTATAGGTTTTGCCATACATCAACATGAATCCTTTTATAAATGTTCTTGTTCAGTCGCCAAGTTGTGTCTGACTCTTTGTGACCCTGTGGACTGCAGCACGCCAGACTTCCCTGTCCCTCACCATCTTCTGAAATTTACCCAAGTTCATGTCCATTGAGTCGGTGATGCCATCCAACCATCTCATCCTCTGTCACCCTCTTCTCCTTCTGCCTTCTATCTTTCCCAGCATCAGGCTCAGGGTTTTATTAATACCTTCTCCCATTTTTTAGTTTGAAGGTAATTCATAAAAATTGTTTTGACTTGCTGAAATCTACACAAAACTATTGAGAATGTATTTTCAGCTTTAGCATTTTGATTGTTTCCTTGAAGAAATTGACACATCAGTCCAGAAACTATGTTTAATGGAAGTTTCTGAGAGGCCAGAGATATTTTTTCTTTCCCCCAAAAGCAAATTAGTATATCATTATTCTTAGTATATCATTAGTATATCATTATTCTTCTTTGGTGAGTATTTTGTAATAGGATATATTTTGATCTTTAATAACTATATGTTAAGGGATGCATTTTATCCCTGAACTTCAAAATTGATCTAAGCATAATGTGTAGGGATGAGATAGGCAGGGAAGGGAAGCAGGAAAAAAAAGGGGAGAAATAATTTCATTTTGTCCATCTTTTCCTCCTGGACAGTCTCATCTAAATGGAATTCTCTATACTACTACTACTACTACTACTACTGCTGGGTCGCTTCAGTCGTGTCCGACTCTGTGCGACCCCATAGACGGCAGCCCACCAGGCTTCCCTGTCCCTGGGATTCTCCAGGCAAGAACACTGGAGCGGGTTGCCATTTCCTTCTCCAATGCATGAAAGTGAAAAGTGAAAGGGAAGTCGCTCAGTCATGTCCGACTCTCCGCGACCCCATGGACTGCAGCCTACCAGGCTCCTCCATCCATGGGATTTTCCAGGCAAGAGTACTGGAGTGGGGTGCTTCTGGATACTTCATGTACTATTGATATTACATATAGTTTTAATCATAAAAAATTATTGTTCATATAGGCCAAGGTTGGTAACAAATGACAGTTTCATATGGTTCAACATAATACGTAGGAATCAAAGGTAAATTCCACAAATATGTACCATAAAGAAAGATACATAGTGATGTTTTAACTATGTTTGATGGGGAACCAGAAATTAAGAGGCTATTTGATGTCCATGATATATTATAATTAAATTTATAGTTATAAAAATGATGTATACAAAATAATATATTAGTAATTAGGTTAATACTCTAAAGTAAAATATATATATATATATATATTTATATGACAAAATAATTACTACTGCAGTTGCATATTTGTAATATTGGAAAATTACTTAACTCCCTGGGGCTTATTTTTCCTTTTCAGTAAAATGATGATAATAATACTATACTTTCCTTATAGGGCTGTTGAGTGTGGGTGATGGGGTCACAAAAAGAAATAAATCTAAATAATATTGCATAAGTCAATCAATTATTATCTTAGATTACCTTTTACATCTTATTTAAGGAAGTTAGATACACTTATGAGCCTTTCCCTTTTTGCTGCCTAGAAAACTGTTTGATGCAGGAAAAAAGGAAACAATGCCCATGCCATTGCTGTGTGCTTATACATCCACCCTCTGCTGATTCTGGGGAAGAGAAAACAGTTCTCTAAGGAATGAGTCAGACCTTCCAAATAGCCATTTCCAGCCTGGTTTTGTGTACAGGAGAAAACTGCCAAGAAGAAGAATATATTTGAACAGTGAGTCCATCATCTGGGAAGGAGGGAGCAGATTTCAAAGCAAAGAGGGCCTGGCAAGCCAAGGAGAGAGATTATCACCCACCTCTGTACTAATTTGAAGTGCCAACTCCTTCAGGTTTGCGGAAATTGAAATGAGGAAAAGGTTTATCACTCTGGCAGGAGATCTCACACATGTACCAGACTTCTATAGTTGAAAGCTGTGCTGGATTCTCAGGGCAAGACCCCTCCACCAGCCTGATAAAACTGCATGGGAGAGTTGGTCCAGACTGAGCAATCTGAGTGTGGAAAAGTCATTCTCCTAATTAGATTGCCAGACAGGAACAGCCTCTACTCTGAGGTGAAATACACTGAAAAGGAGAGGTAGATGGTGCTTACTATGGAGGCTTGAAAGAGGTACCGCTGCAGAGATGACAGACGTGAGACAATTCGGTGTGGACCATTTTAAATAAAATTAGTGGTTGTTGAGATTATTGATCGTTGCATGTTTCCAGATTTTGCTACAAGCAGTTTCAATGTTTTATCCTCACAACAATTCTATGATTGTCATGATTTTGGTACAATTGGGATTCTCCATTCACAGATGAGTAAACTGAGACTCAGTACGATAAATCAATTGCTTAAGACTATACAGCTAGTGAGGAAGGCGATGGCACCCCACTCCAGTACTCTTGCCTGGAAAATCCCATGGACGGAGAAGCCTGGTAGGCTGCAGTCCATGGGGTCGCTAGGAATCAGACACGACTGAGCAACTTCACTTTCACTTTTGACTTTCATGCATTGGAGAAGGAAATGGCAACCCACTCCAGTGTCCTTGCCTGGAGAATCCCAGGGATGGGGGAGCCTGGTGGGCTGCTGTCTATGGGGTCACACAGAGTCGGACACGACTGAAGCGACTTAGCAGCAGCAGCATAGAGCTAGTAGAACTGATGAAGAAGAACTGATGCTTTTGAACTGTGGTGTTGGACAAGACTCTTGAGAGTCCCTTGGACAGCAGGACATCCAACCAGTCCATCCTAAAGGAAATCAGTCCTGAATAGTCATTCTCAAGGACCGATGCTGAAGCTGAAACTCCAATACTTTGGCTACCCGATGTAAAGAACTGACTCATTGGAAAAGACACTGATAGTGTGAAAGATTGAAGGCAGGAGGAGGAGGGGACAGCAAGAGATGAGATGGCTGGACGTTTGAGCAAGCTCTGGAAGTTGGCAAGGGACAGGGAAGCCTGGTGTGTTGCAATCCATGGGGTCACAAAGAGTTGGCCACGACTGAGCAACTGAAATGAACTGAACTGAACAGAGCTAGTCGAGACACAAGAGACGCGAGTTCAACCCTTGGGTCGAAAGATCCTCTGCAGTAGGAAATGACAACCCACTCCACTAATTTTGCCTGGATAATCCCATGGACAGAGGAGCCTGGCAGGCTAAGGTCCATGGGGTCCAAACAGTAGGACACGACTTAGCAACTGAACAATCACAAGAAAGATTTATTGATTCTATGTGTGTTCCAGATTTTGCTATAAACAATTTCAACAACTCTAGGATCATCATGATTTGATGCTGTTAAGATTTCTTTTTCTCACGTGAATAAATATAGTCTAAACTCCAGTACTCTTGCCTGGAAAATCCCACAGATGGGGGAGCCTGGTAGGCTGCAATCCATGGGTTTGCACAGACTCAGACATGACTGAGTGACTTCACTTTCACTTTTCACTTTCATGCATTGGAGAAGGAAATGGCAACCCACTCCAGTGTTCTTGCCTGGAGAATCCCAGGGACAGGGGATCCTGGTGGGCTGCTGTCTATGGGGTCACACAGAGTCGGACACGACTGAAGCGACTTAGCGGCAGCAGCGAGTGTTATAAGTCCATTCTTTAAGACTAGAGGGGCTTCCCGGTGGCTCAGTGGTAAAGAATCTGCCTATAATGCAGGAGCTGCAGGAGACTCGGGTTGGATCCCTAGGTCAGGAAGATCCCCTGGAAAAAGGCATGGCGACCCACTCCAGTATTCTTGCCTGGCGAATCCCATGGATAAAGGAGCCTAGCGGGCTACAGTCCATTGAGTCACAAAGAGTTGGATACGATTAAGGGGACTTAGTATGCAGGTAACACTAGGGAACTAGAAGCACCAGAATGAGATTCTAATCCTAGACATTCTGACTCCAGAAGAACCATTTGACTCTTATGGCAAGTGGTTTCTCCTTCCTGCTTCCCACACCATTTCCTTCCATATCTTGTAGTTTATCATGCAGTTTTACATTTTTTGTGTGCATGTGTTTCCTTCCCTTCCTGTAAACTCTGGTGGTGGTTTAGTCACTAAGTTGTATCCAACTCTTGAGATTCCATGGACTGTAACCTGCCAGGCTCCTCTGTCCGTGGAATTCTCCAGGCAAGAATATTGGAGTGGATTGCCATTTTTCCTCCAGTGGATCCTCCTGGTTCAAGGACAGAAACTGTATCTCCCATAATGCAGGTGGATTCTTTACTGACTGAGCCACCTAATGACCCATGAATTTTTTGAAGTGCAGTTATCACCAAGGTGAGCAAGGAATGATGAGATAAATCTCCCAGGACTCCTTGGTGCCTTTGCTAAGATTTGCTGTTGGTAGTAGCATTGACCTGGGGCACTGTGTTCTCTGTGATCCATGTGGCAACCAGCAGCAAGGTGATTTTAGGCTCACAGTATTGGAAATGGCAACCCACTCCAGTGTTCTTGCCTGGAGAATCCCAGGGACGGGGGAGCCTGGTGGGCTGCCATCTATGGGGTCGCACAGAGTCGGACACGACTGAAGCGACTTAGTAGTAGTAGCTGCACTAAACAGTGAGAGAAGGCAGGTCAGACAAAATGGATGGTGAAGTAAGGGAACATTGGCAATGAATGCACATGAAATCAGCTGCCCCTGCTTCTTGCCCTGCCATGCCAATAAAAATGTGTAACTTTATATGGCCTGAAAGTTTCCTGCAAAAGCACATTTGAAGAAAGGCAAAATGACAACTTACCAAAAATAAAATCAGAGATGTATTATGGATTTCACCCTCATTTTAGATTACCAAATTAGCTAACCAACCACACTGACATAAACTGTACATTCAGTGGTTAAAAATAATTATTTCTAACACCTAATAATTATCAGGCCAAAAAATTATGGAGGATAATTGAGTTTACTATCAAATTTCACATCTTGTAACTCCTAGTCCTTTCCTCCTGCAGCTTAGCAAGAGATTTACATAGCTTCCTTCTCCATGTGAAACTTATTCAGGATAACAAAAGCTCCTGTCTTAGACTTGACGATTCACAAAAGGGCATTACAAGATTGAGATCCTATGTGTGAGGGTGTTTGGACTTGTTCTGAAAGAAGAAAGAATTTCTTGGCTGCGAGAGTTGTTCTCAGGAACTATCACTTTTCTTGGCTGTTAAAAGTATCTAACTGATTTGTGTCACCAAGCGAAAGTCATCCAAAGCCCTAACAAAGATCACAGTACAGGGCATGCTTGATTGGAGATATTATTTCTCACCCCCTGGGGACAATCCCATAACAGGTATCTTGCTCCTATGACATTTTCTGCAGCCCCCTGATAAGATTAAGTTCACAGAATTTCATTTTCCTTTTACTATAATTTTTGACTGGAAGAATTTTGATTCTTAATCTTCAGGGCCCTCAGGAATGTTCCCTTGGATTGCAATTTAGATTTATTTTCTCCATTGATTTTCTCAGGCCCTTTGTAACCTGTGTTGCACTTCTTTATCGTATAACTTTTAGATAATATAAATACAATTTTGTACGCACAACTTCCTGCATCAATTCATGGCTATAATTTCTCCTCTATTAACCTGTTCTTTCTAACATGGCACTCTAACTGGTAGTGAAGAAATGGCTTAGATTCAAGGGGTAGGTACTCACATGAGTGGCATCACATGTGTGCTCCATTGTATCCGACTCCTTGTAACCCCATGGACTGTAGCCCACCAGGCTCCTCTGTCCATGGAATTTTCCAGGCAAGGATACTGGACTGGGTTGACATTTCCTACTCAAGGGGATCCTCCCACCCAGGGATCAAACCTGCATCTCCTGTGTCTCATGCATTGGCAGGCAGAAAACCCGTTAAACTTCCCCTCAGTTCTCTCTGTGTTGTTAAAACTTCCTTCAGGCTGTCACTTAAGCATATTACTAACAGAATTATTAAGTCAACTTGAATACTGTACATTGATATAGCCGTAATCCAGGTTCTTGTCTTTTCAATAGAATAAAAATATCAATTTGACTGTATCTTCTGCAACTAGCTCCAATACTTTGGCCTCCTGATGCAGAGCCAACTCATTAGGAAAGACTCTAATGCTGGAAAAGATTAAAGGCAGGAGGAGAAGGGAATGACAGAGGACAAGATGGTTGGATGGCATCACCAACTCAAAGGGCATAAATCTGAGCAAACTCTGGGTGATGGTCAAGACAGTTCATGGGGTTACTAAGAGCTGGATACGATTGAGTGACTGAACAACAGCAGCAACAACCTGCAATTAGATTCAAATTTTATTTAACATTTAAACTATTCAGTGAGGAAATTCTATGTCTCAGAGTTCTATCTGGGAGAACTGAGATTCAGTCATAAATACAAGAGATGAAAATTCCAGCTTTCACGGGTTTAGTGACGTGACATAGCAACTGATTTTTCTAGAGGTAAGTGGACTGTGTTAAATGTTTGTAACTGCCATTCTGACCATAGGTAAATATTGAACAGCAATGCAATTAAAATTCTGAAGGGAAGCTTAAAATAATCAAATCAGATTCTTGATGATTATAGAACATATCAAGGAATGGCATTATGTATGTAAGATTATCACAATGTGACAGATTTATGGCCATTCATATTTGAGAATGTTTGTTTTTTGGTAAAAAATTAAATTAAATTTTAGATGGGATGCATAACCATTTTCCAAAGTTTTAATAAAATAGAGGACTGGGGGTTGCACAATTATATTTTGAAATGATTAGCAATCATTCTCAGTAATTAATTTTAGCCCACAAAGCCTCATCATGATTATTAGATTGCAGAATTGTGAGTTGTTCTAGGAAAGTGCTGGCTATCTAAATGTTGTACCAAATTTGTGGCAGAGCATGTATACAATTCTAGGTTTTTGCAGAACTGCTTGCTGAGTTTATTTACTAATGTTAGCTAAGTTTTGGAAACTAGTCCATGTGGTATCAAAAGAACTGCATCTAGATATAAGAACTGCTAACTATGAGACTTAATGGCTTAATGGATAGGCAGGTTGCTGTATTATGATGCTAGATCACTAGGCACTCTCCCTCTGGTGGTTGGGGGGGTAGGGTACAGGTAGTCTAGAACTTGGACCTAATATTTTTCATGAGCTTTAGATAAAACTGCTATTGAAATGTGTGCTTTTTTGCATGCTTTGTTTCTTTTTCAGTAGTTAAATAAAATTATGTCTGGAACACATTGTATTATACAAACCTTTTCAATAATTTCAAACCAGCGACCAATGGGTACTGTCAGTGGTCATGTAACACTCCCCTGTAACCTTCACCTTGTCTACATATAATTATTGTATCAATTATTGTATCTGATCTAGAAAAATAAGATCTTACAAATCAAATAGAAAATAGTAGATGATATCTATGACAAGAAGACAATAGAATATGATAATTAAAACATGTCAGATCATAAAACTTCTCCATCAATACCAATCACAAAGAAGAAAATACTTTAAGACACTCTCTGAATCACAATTAAATATCCTTAAATAAGAAATTACAGGTGTGATAAATCTCTTATTCAGAAATGTTTAAAAGGTTAAAAAAAAAAACTCAGAAAATAAAAGAACAAAATCAAGTTAAAGTTTGAAAGACATTAGATAAGCATTAAATGAAGAAAATAATTGAAGAAAAAACATTTAATAACTGAAGAGAAATTTAAAGAAAAATAAAAAATACTATTTTGAACTGATGTACTAAATGGCCAGAGGGAAATCAGATTTGGCTAAAGTGTAATAAAGACATTGAAAAAATGAATAAAATAAGTTTTTAAAAGTAATTTAAAATGGATCATAAAAGAAATGATCTATTTAGAAGATAGGAAAAAATCCATTATATTTTTAAAGTAATTATGAAGAAAAAAAATACTACATAAAATATACAGCACATGCATGCATGCTGTCACTTCAGTCATGCCCAGCTCTTTGCAACTTCATGGACTCAAGCCTGCCTGGCACCTCTGTCCATGGGATGTCCAGGTAAGAATACTGGAGTGGGTTGCCATGCCCTCCCCCAGGGGATCTTTCCAACCCAGGGACTGAGCCTGTGTCTCCTGCATCACAGGCAAATTATTTACCACTGAACCACTGGGGAAGCCCATGATGTATGATACTATAATCCGAAATATTTCTGAAAATAAAAGGAGACTTTAAATTATTTTTAAAGTGACCATCATATGCCATGAAAAATTAACCTGGAGTTTTCAAAATTAAGACATATTCTGATAAGATAATGATGTTAATAACAAATGAAAATAAATTCTCAATGCCTTAGACAAAAGGACCCAGTGAGCTACCCAAAAAGGAAAGTCAAGTTGGCATTGGATTCAAATAAATCTACAAATCATGAGAGACTTCAGCATTTTCAATAAAATAAAAGAAAGTGTGAAGAAAGACTTTATATCCAGCCAAGCTGTAATTCAAAATTCAAGGCTATAGAAACATTTTTAACATGCAAAAATTCAGAGAAAATGATATTCATGAAAAATACCAAAGAATACCAAAGAATCTTCTAGTAAATTGGTTCATTTAAGAAGCAAAGGGTGAAAATTTCCAAAAGAATGAATGGAGAGAAGTTAATGTATCTAACTGTATATCTCATACTAAAATGTGGATTCATGTATAGAAAAACTATATGTAACAACATAGAAATACTGTAATGTAAAGCCTGTGATCAGTAGGGTAAACAAAAGGAGAAAGTGATATAAGCTTATTCATTGTCCCATTGTTAATAAGTGAGAGTCAGGTAAATCGCTTAAAACTGAAACCCAATTAGTTGCCTAAATAAGGAAAAACAGGATTAAAGACATTTTAATCATTTTAGTATGAATATAGAAACCAGCAGAGCAGAATGCAAACATCCCTAAAGACTCAAAATAAAGCAATTAACTAAGTAAATTAGGGTCTGCAGGAAACACACACACACACACACACACACACACACACACACCTGGACACAACCTATTTTGATAAAGTAAGAATAATCAAACCATTTATATAAATAAATACTGATGAGATTCATTCGAGCATTAAAAAAACAGAAATTTCAAATTAGCCTATAAAATACAATTCCAACCATGGGGCTTCCCTGATAGCTCAGTTGGTAAAGAATCCGCCTGCAATGCAGGAGACCCCTGTTTAATTCCTGGGTTGGGAAGATCTGCTGGAGAAGCGACAGGCTACCCACTCCAGTATTCTTGGGCTTCTCTTGGGGCTCAGCTGATAAAGAGTCTGCCTGCAATGCAGGAGACCTGCATTTGATCCCTGGGTTGGGAAGATCCCCTGGAGAAGGGAAAGGCTACCCACTCCAGTATTCTGGCCTGGAGAACTCTATGGACTGCATAGTCCGTGGGGTTGCAAAGAGTTGGACACAACTGAGTGCCTTTCACTAGCATATATATACTAACCCTAAAATGAAGGAAACAGAAAGGTTAGAAATTAAGGGCATGGAAAAAGAAAAATATAGGCATAATAAGAAATAGGGGTTATAATTCTCATATGAGAAAAAATTCAGAACTCAGACTGACAACTATTAAACTTGACTATAGGCTATCTGTCTTCACTAATCAGCCTTACCCAAAGGAAAAGGAGACTGTCTCTTGAATCTTCTTGATAGAAGTTAGCTTTGCAGCTTGGAGAGGCTCTTACCTGTTCACACAGAGACTGGGAGATAGGAGCCAGGTATTCCTTGATTATTACATTTCAAAGGAATGGCTTCCAGGTCCTTGGGAAAGATAGAGCATTTATACCTCCACGGGGAAGAGTAAAACTTTTTACAATGGCAGCTTTTCTGAATTAGTACTAAAAAAAGGGAAATCTGGCCTAGAGAGGGAAAATACCTAAGTTTAGTCAAGGGAAGGAAAGTTAAGGGCTTCTCTAAAAGCTTAACAGTTAAAAAAACAGAAAAAGAAAAAAAACCTCCTGAAATGCAAGAGACACAAGACACAAGAGGCATAGCTTCAATCTCTGGGTCTGGGTCGGGAAGATCCCCTGGAAGAGGAAATAGCAATCCACTCCAGTATTCTTGCCTGGGAATTCCCACGTACAGAGGAGGCTGGACGGCTACAGTTCATGGGGTGGAAAAGAGTCAGACAGTGACTGAACAACAAAAGCAAAGTTAATGCCCTCTTCTTGGTTATCGTTTATATCAGCATCAAATTAACTAAGATAAAGAAGGTAAAACACGACCCAAGGAACTTGAAGACACTATTTTGTCTGCTCTCAGCGGGAAATATTCTAAGCACAAATATAAAAGTAATCTTGAATTATTCTTGGTTTGTTATTGGTACTGTTATTACTGAAAGGTATGCATGGGGGTTCTTTCTGGGTGCTCTCCCTCTCAAAAGCCAGTAAGCGAGCCAGGTTAGTGGAAAGGAAAGTTTGCTTTATTTCAGATGCTGGCAGCTGGAGGGGATTTATTATACTTGATGGCTGTATTTTGGTTATTTAAGAAGATGACCTTGTTTTTAGATATATATTGAAATGTTTATTTGTGAAACAACATGATTCTCAACATTTCAAATTCATTGTGAATGAGAAGTAAGAGAGCAAGAACACATATTTGGCTGTGTTAATGCTAACAATTAGGTAAACTAGATAAATGTTGTTTATTGTACTATACTTTCATTGTTCTGTAAGATTGAAATTTTCCAAAGCTATAAGTAGAGGAAATTAGTCCCACCCCAAAATAAGTCATAAAATGCATTCTTGACCAAGCTGATGAGATAATTATTTTTTAAAGTAAAATGACAAAAAAAAAAAAGTTCATGCAGAGGCCGGTATTCAAAGTCTGGCAAAACATAAAAATAACAAAGAATAAATTATAGTCTTTGAGTTGCAAAATAGGCTATTGAAATTCCAAGGTGAGACAGTAGTCTTAAATAAAAAGGATTTGTCTTGCTGGAGAGAATGTTTTGATTTTGGAAATCTTGGCCTTGAGTTTTCCTAAGACTTGATCCATAAATGCTGTATCCCAAAGCACAAGTGTCATATTTCAGATTACTCGATTTTATTAATGCTTAGATAAAAAATAGTAATATAGGTGTACCTTTATTTATAAATTGTATGCATATAGTTCTGTAGTAATATATTGTAAACCTTAGAAATTTCATACAAAAAATACAATAGGAAAGATGGTAAAAAAAAAAAAAAAAAGATACAGAAGTTCAAATGTGGATCAATTCAAGTGGCCCCTTGGGGATCTACCCTTCTGAGACCTGTAACAGGAATGTTAGCTTTTCGATACTATGCAACAGTGAAGGATTTTGGTTTACAGCTCCAAAGAAGAAAAAAATTAAATGACGTGTGAAAGATTAGAGAACTGGAAGAAGCAGCACTAGATTTAATTACAGATGGAAGTTTCTGAAAAGTGACTCATATTCCTCAAGACAGAACTTTAACATGTTGGAACTGAGGAAGAGATGCTGGATAATATTGGCAGAATCCAAGAATGCCTGGTCTTGTGCCTCTCTGCCAAAGGTGTAGCCAAATGGCATCAGTGGATCTTCCAGAAGCTGCAAGTCCCAACCTGAGCCAGAGGATAGAGTAAACATGACCAAGTAAACTGCATGGCAGCACCCACTTAGTGCTCCAAGTGCATGAATGAAACTAACGGCAGAATCATTGGGTCCAATGATTGTAGCCAACAGACTGAGATATGAGGACAGAGGCTCCCAGAGGAAGATAAAGATATGAGAGTAATGAGCTGACTGAATTATAATTTTCAATGGAAAGAGTTTAATCTTGAAATGAATTAGGAAAAAAATTTAGTTACCAAGTTTTCCTGGAATTATACAGACCATTTTTTTCTGTTAGCAGGCAGAATGGAATCCAAAGGCAAAATAAATTGTAAAAAAGTTACATTTTAGATGATTAAAATTGGGATGTAAAAATCCCCATCTGCTACCTCAAGAAAATTAAATTTTTCTTTACTCCTATCCCCAGAAATAATCAACAGTAATTTTATGAGAATGTTTTTCCACTGGTTTTAATAATAAAAACAAATGTCTATAAAGAGTTGAGGAAAACCAAAAAAAAAAATAAATAAAAAAAAAAAATAAAAAAATAAAAAAAAAAAAAAAAAAAAAAAAAACAAATGTCTAGAGTTTGATAAATATTTATTGAGTGCTTGTATGTTCTTGATCCTGTTCTAGGTGTTGTGAATGCTATATAACAGAATAAGGGGGGAAAATGCATGTTCTCTGTTTTAGCAGATAATTACGAATGCTTCAAGATTAGTACATTAATTCAGGTCAATGGTTAAATATGTTTTGGAAAATGAAGGGCAGTACAAACTTTAAAAATCATGTGACTTCATCCTAATCAGTTTCTTGTTACTACTGGGACTCTGCTGCTTTCCCTGAAATATTATAGGGAAATATAGGTACATCTCAACTCCATAGACAAAGGAGCCTGGAGGGCTACAGTCCATGGTGTTGCCAAGAGTCGGACATGACTGAGTGAATAAGCACATTAAAAACAAAACAAAACAAAAAAATTTCTGGGATGTTCATGTCCTGCTCCTATCAGCAGATAACAGTGATAGGCGGTAGTAGAGTTCTGGCCTGAAATAGGTAAGCCATTCCTAGGTTGAGTCCAGACAGTGACTTTTTCAATGAAATACCAAGGACATTATTGCCATGGTTAACTATAGACTTGGGATATCTGAGTTTGCTAAAGTTTCATTTTTATTTAAAAGTTTGAAAACTTAATTTTAAACATATTGCTTTAAATTTTCATTCTGATTTTCCTGATGGTTGAATATATTTAAAAAAATCACAGGATAAAATAATTAGATGTAAATAATTCTTCACATTCAGCATTAGCAAAAAATTTTAAATAGAGTATTTTTTGAGAATTCCATAAAATTTCTAATTTCTGCAAAATGAATTTGAAGAATTAAAATAAAATATATTTAAAAAAAGATTACCTTGATTATCCAAAGAAAGCAATTAATTTAAAACTGTATAAATGGTCCATCTTGAATATTTCATAAAAGCCTTCTGTAAAACAAGATACTATGAAAAAGGAGAAACAGGCCAGATGTAAATAAAATATCTGTATTTTCTAATGGAGGAATTATGTTCTCTAGTAACTATATCAAGTTTTAAATGTTGGTCAGGTTCAGTCAGAAGTTTCCCTCTGGCTATTAACAACCTTTGGAAACCTGTTAAATGAATTTAAAGAAATTTTAGTATTGTGTTGATTCAAGTTTCTCTCAAATTTGTATATCCTATTCTTTGTTGCTCCTAATTTATTTTAAGGCTTCCCTGGTGGCTCACACAGTAAAGAATCTGTCTGCAAAGCAAGAGACTTGGATGCAATCCATGGGTTGGGACGATCCACTGGAGAAGGAAAATGGCACCACACTCCAGTATTCTTGCCTGGAGAATTCTATGGGGTGTTAATGGTAATTTCTAATTGTTTTTCTTGGTAAACAATTCCTTTTTGTTCACAAAACACTGTTTGATCATAATTTGAAGCTCTCAACTTATTGATTTATTAATTCATATTTTTATTAAGTTATATTTAGCAAACACTCAAGGTGGTTTTCTCCTGTTTCTTGGGTTCACTTCTTTCACTTTGGGTTATATCAGCCATTTGCAATTTGTGTTCCCTTTAAAAATGTGTACACATGCATGTATGCATATTTGTTTGCAAGCATGTATTTATTGTAAGGTTATGTCCTTTATTACTATCATTTCTTTTTGTCTTGATCATGATTTACTTTGAGCAGCTCCTTAGACCTGCTTTTTTGTTCTGGTATATTCTGGTCTAGTATGAATGAATCTCACTTAATAACTTTCCACCTTATTTCTCTTTTATTAATTCACTCAGTTATTCATTAAAGAGCAAAAATTTGAGCACATACTGTGCTCTGTGTGCCAGGAACTGTGCTTAATTCCAGAGAATCAGCAGTGACAAAAGTAGACAAAGTCCTTGTAGTTGCAAAGCTTACCTTTACTGGAGAGACAAGTTAATATGGTTTTTCCAGTAGTCATGTATGCATGTGAGAGTTGGACCATGAAGAAGGGTGAGTGCTGAAGAATTAATGCTTTTGAATTGTGACACTGGAGAAGACTCTTGAGAGTCCCTTGGACTGCAAGGAGACCAAACCAATTCTAAAGGAAATCAATCCTGAATATTCATTGGAAGGACTGATGCTGAAGCTGAAGCTCCAATAATTTGGTTGCCTTATGTGAAGAGGCAACTTATTGGAAAAGAACCTGATGCTGGGAAAGACTGAAGGCAAAAGGAGAAGGGAGCAGAAGAGGAAGAGATAGTTAATAGCTTCACTGACTCAATGGTTATGAATCTGAGGAAACTCTGACAGTGGATGATAGAGGAGCCTGGAGTGCTGCAGTCCATGGGGTCACAAAAGGTGGGGCACAACTTAGCAAATGAACAATAAGAGTTTATATAGGTACTAGATAGTAAAAAGACCAGGGTGGGGGAAGTAAAGAAATAAAATGACTTTGAAAGTGGAATGAGTGTTGAAAGTTTAGAGAAGATAGATAAGGACACCATTATTGACATTATGACTTTTGAGTGATGCTTTTGTAGGGTTCATTTTTGGCTGTGCTCAGAAGTTCAGTTTGTAATTTTACCTCTGAGTTATAAGGATAGGCTGGAAATGACTTCCCAGTTGCAGTGAGAGGGCTTAGCTAGGTTAGGACTGTCCTTTCTGGGGCAGTGGGCCTGGGTTCTGTTTTGGGGGGGTCTTACTAATTACTCCGTCTAGTCAAGGCTATGGTTTTTCCAGTAGTCATGTATGGATGTTAGAGTTGTACTATAAAGAAAGCTGAGCACAGAAAAATTGATGCTTTTGGACTGTGGTGTTGGAGAAGACTCTTGAGAGTCCCTTGAAATGCAAGGAGATCCAACCAGTCCATCCTAAAGGAGATCAGTCCTGGGTGTTCATTGGAAGGACTCATGTTGAAGCTGAAACTCCAATACTTTGGGCACCTGATGTGAAGAACCAACTCATTTGAAAAGACCCTGATGCTGAAAAAGATTGAAAGCAGGAGGAGAAGGGGAAAACAGAGGATGAGATGGTTGGGTGGCATCACCAACTCAATGGACATGAGTTTGAGTAAACTCTGGGAGTTGGTGATGGACAGGGAAGCCTGGTGTAGTTCATGGGTTCGCAAACAGTCGAACACGACTGAGTGACTGAACTGAATAATTAATCTGCCTGAAGGCCAACCAGCCAGCAGTTTATCTCGGGTATGTAAATTGATCTAACTTTCTTATCTTATTTAGCATAGAATTCTTGAAAATGGTCTTGGTTTAGAAGCTCTATTCCTGGTCAATTATAAATTAACCCCCCACCTGCCTTCCCCATGGTGGTTTGTTTTTTGTTCTTGTTCTTTCTTAGTGATTTCTTTTATATTTAAATCTTTCATCCATCTGGGATTTAGTCTTGTATAAGTGTACAGAACTGAAAGTAAGTGATTTTCTCCACTATATTTAAATAAAGAAAATAAAAATTTCTGCATTGCAAAGAAAATCTAAAAACAAATGACCAAATAAAATACATGTTTTCAACAATATTAGAGACACATGGCTCTTTTAACTCAGGTAGATGATTTCTACATATTAACACAAAGAGAATACAAAAGAAATAAATTAACATATAGAGAAACAGGCATCCATCAATAGACAATACATAAACAGGGAGATATTTATTTCAATTAAATATGTAAAAAGATGCTTTGACTCACATGCTTGAAGAAAAATGCCAATTAAAACTACAATGAGAGAGCATTTGTTTTTATTAATCAGATAATTGTTGCTTTTTTTTTTTTTTTTTTAGTGGCTAAGTTGTGTGTGACTATTTTGTGACCCCATGGACTGTAGCCTGCCAGGCTCCTCTGTCCATGGGATTTCCCATACAAGAATACTGTAGTGGGTTGTGATTTCCTCCTCCAGGTGAGTCTTCCAGACCCCCTTCCAGACCTTCCAGGGATCGAACTCATGTATCCTGCATTGGGAGGTAGATTCTTTACCACTGAACCAGGGAAGCCCCCATTATCAGATTGGTCTGTTGGTGAGGGCATGGAGTAAAAGCACTCACATATTTGATAGAATTCTAAATTGTTCTATCAGTGATGGCAGAAGGACTCTGAAGTGCCCC
Source organism: Capricornis sumatraensis (assembly GCF_032405125.1). Taxonomy (NCBI): domain Eukaryota; kingdom Metazoa; phylum Chordata; class Mammalia; order Artiodactyla; family Bovidae; genus Capricornis; species Capricornis sumatraensis. The sequence goes on along the minus strand of NC_091086.1, from coordinate 67,156,415 downwards.
TCAAGATGCTTGCCTATCTGGCCCAAGGGTAATCCCCTGGGATGTGGCTTTCTTCTAAGCAAATGAATACAACAGAGGATGCAAGATATGCATGACTGTATTATAGGATTGCATGATATAAGACGTAATACCCATCTTCCTGAGAAGACTCTGGCTTGCTTGTTTTGATGACACAAGTGGCCATGTTGGGGAAATCACAATGTAAAGAGCTGGGTTTGACTTCTGGGAGCTGAGATCAGTTGACAAGAAAGGGAGGTCCTCTATCGTAAGGTGCAAGATATTGAATTCTACCAACAACCTGAGTATCTCTGAAGAGGATTCTTCCTCAGCTGAGAATTCAGATGAGATCCTATCTCCAGCTGACATATATATTGTAGTCTTATATGTACTCAACTAGTTCAGTTCAGTCACTCACTTCGATCCGACTCTTTGCAACCTGATGGACTGCAGCACACCAGGCTTCCCTGTTCATCACTAACTTTCAGAGTTTACTCAAACTCATGTCCATTGAGTCAGTGATGCCATCCAATCATCTCATCCTGTCGTCTCCTTCTCATCCTGCTTTCAATCTTTCCTAGCATCAGGGTCTTTTCCAGTGAGTTAGTTCTTTGTATCAGGTGGCCAAAGTACTGGAGTTTCAGCTTCAGCATCAGTCCTTCCAATGAATACCCAGGACTGATCTCTTTAGGATGGACTGGTTGGGTCTCCTTGTAGTCCAAAGGACTCTCAAGAGTCTTCTCCAACACCACAGTTCAAAAGCACCGCTTCTTCAGTGCTCAGCTTTCTTTATTCTCACATCCATACATGACTACTGGAAAAACCATAGCCTTGTCTAGATGAACATTTGTTGGCAAAGTAATGTCTCTGCTTTTTAATATCTGTCTAGGTTGGTCACAGCTTTTCTTCCCGGGAGCAAGTGTATTTTAAATTCATGGCTGCTGTCACCATCTGCAGTGATTTTGAAGCCCAAGAAATAGTCTCTCACTGTTTCTATTGTTCCCCATCTATTTCCCATGAAGTGATGGGACCAGATGCCATGATCTTAGTTTTCAGAATGTGGAGTTTTAAGCCAAGTTTTTACTCCTCTCTTTCACTTTCATCAGGAAGCTCTTAAGTTTTTCTTCACTTTCTACCATAAGGGAGATGTCATCTGCATATCTAAGGTTATTATATTTCTCCTGGCAATCTTGATTCCAGCTTGTGCTTCATCCAGCCTGGCATTTCCCATGATGTAGTCTGCATATAAGTTAAATAAGCAAGGTGACAATATGCAGCCTTGATTCGTATTGTCAATACGCAGCCTCAACTAAGCCATACCTAAACTTCAGTTCAGATCAGTTCATTCACTCAGTCATGTCCGACTCTTTGCGGCCCCATGAATCACAGCATGCCAGGCCTCCCTGTTCATCACCAAGTCCTGGAGTTCACTCAGACTCACGTCCATCGAGTCTGTGATGCCATCCAGCCATCTCAACCTCGGTCGTCCCCTTCTCCTCCTGCCCCCAATCCCTCCCAGCATCAGAGTCTTTTCCAATGAGTCAACTCTTCTCATGAGGTGGCCAAAGTACTGGAGTTTCAGCTTTAGCATCATTCCTTCCAAAGAAATCCCAGGGTTGATCTCCTTCAGAATGGACTGGTTGGATCTTCTTGCAGTCCAAGGGACTCTCAAGAGTCTTCTCCAACACCACAGTTCAAAAGCATCAATTCTTCAGCGCTCAGCCTTCTTCACAGTCCAACTCTCACATCCATACATGACCACAGGAAAAACCATAGCCTTGACTAGACGGACCTTAGTCGGCAAAGTAATGTCTCTGCTTTTGAATATGCTATCTAGGTTGGTCATAACTTTTCTTCCAAGATGTAAGCGCCTTTTAATTCATGGATGCAATAAGCATCTGCAGTGATTTGGGAGCCCCCAAAAATAAAGTCTGACACTGTTTCCACTGTTTCACCATCTATGTCCCATGAACTGATGGGACTGGATGCCATGATCTTCGGTTTCTGGATTTTGAGCTTTAGGCCAACTTTTTTGCTCTCCTCTTTCACTTTCATCAAGAGGCTTTTTAGCCCCTCTTCACTTTTTGCCATAAGGGTGGTGTCATTTGCACAGCTGAGATTATTGATATTTCTCCCGGCAATCTTGATTCCAGCTTGTGTTTCTTCCAGTCCAGCGTTTCTCACGATGTACTCTGCATAAAACTTAAATAAGCAGGCTGACAATATACAGCCTTGACGTACTCCTTTTCCTATTTGGAACCAGTCTGTTGTTCCATGTCCAGTTCTAACTGTGCTTCCTGACCTGCATACAGGTTTCTCAAGAGGCAGGGCAGGTGGTCTGGTATTCCCATCTCTTTCAGAATTTTCCACAGTTTATTGTGATCCACACAGTCAAAGGCTTTGGCATAGTCAATAAAGCAGAAATAGATGTTTCTCTGGAACTCTCTTGCTTTTTCCATGATCCAGCGGATGTTGGCAATTCTGATCTCTGATTCCTCTGCCTTTTCTAAAACCAGCTTGAACATCAGGGAGTTTGCGGTTCATGTATTGCTGAAGTCTGGCTTGGAGAATTTTGAGCATTACTTTACTGGCATGTGAGATGAGTGCAATTATGCAGTAGTCTGAACATTCTTGGCATTGCCTTTCTTTGGGATTGGAATGAAAACTGACCTTTTCCAGTCCTGTGGCCACTGCTGAGTTTTCCAAATTTGCTGGCATATGGAGTGCAGCACTTTCACAGCATCATCTTTCAAGATTTGAAACAGCTCAATTGGAATTCCATCACCTCCACTAGCTTTGTTTGTAGTTATGCTTTCTAAGGCCCGCTTGACTTCACATTCCAAGATGTCTGGTTCTAGATTAGTGATCACATCATCATGACTATCTGGGTCATGAAGATCTTTTTTGTACAGTTCTTCTGTGTATTCTTGCCACCTCTTCTTAATATCTTCTGCTTCTGTTAGGTCCATACCATTTCTGTCCTTTATCGAGCCCATCTTTGCATGAAATGTTCCCTTGATATCTCTAATTTTCTTGAAGAGATCTCTAGTCTTTCCCAATCTGTTGTTTTCCTCTATTTCTTTACATTGATCACTGAAGAAGGCTTTCTTATCTCTTCTTGCTATTCTTTGGAACTCTGCATTCAGATGCCTATATCTTTCCTTTTCTCCTTTGCTTTTCACCTCTCTTATCTTCACAGCTATTTGTAAGGCCTCCCCAGACAGCCATTTTGCTTTTTTCCATTTCTTTTCCATGGGGATTGTCTTGATCCCTGTCTCCTGTACAATGTCACGAACCTCATTCCATAGTTCATCAGGCACTCTATGTATCAGATCTAGGCCCTTAAATCTATTTCTCACTTCCACTGTATAATCATAAGTGATTTGATTTAGGTAATACCTGAATGGTCTAGTGGTTTTCCCTACTTTCTTCAACTTGAGTCTGAATTTGGTAATAAGGAGTTCACGATCTGAGCCACAGTCAGCTCCTGGTCTTACTTTTGTTGACTGTATAGAGCTTCTCCATCTTTGGCTGCATAGAATATAATCAATCTGATTTTGGTGTTGACCATCTGGTGATGTCCATATGTAGAGTCTTCTCTTGTGTTGTTGGAAGAGGGTGTTTTCTATGACCAGTGCATTTTCTTGGCAAAACTCTATTAGTCTTTGCCCTTCTTCATTCTGCATTCCAAGGCCAAATTTGCCTGTTACTCCAGGTGTTTCTTGACTTCCTACTTTTGCATTCCAGTCCCCTATAATGAAAAGGACATCTTTTTTGGGTGTTAGTTCTACAAGGTCTTGTATGTCTTCATAAAGCCATTCAACTTCAGCTTCTTCTGCATTACTGGTTGGGGCATAGACTTGGATAACTCTGATGTTGAATGGTTTACCTTGGAGACGAACAGAGATCATTCTGTCATTTTTGAGGTTGCATCCAAGTACTGCATTTCAGACTCTTTTGTTGACCATGATGGCTACTCCATTTCTTCTGAGGGACTCCTGTCCATAGTAGTAGATATAATGGTCATCTGAGTTAAACTCACCCATTCCAGTCCATTTTAGTTCACTGATTCTTAGAATGTTGACGTTCACCCTTGCCATCTCCTGTTTGACCACTTCCAACTTGCCTTGATTCATGGACCTGACATTCCAGGTTCCTATGCAATATTGCTCTTTACAGAATTGGACCTTGCTTCTATCACCAGTCACATCCACAACTGCATATTGTTTTTGCTTTGACTCCATCCCTTTGTTCTTTCTGGAGTTATTTTTCCTCTGATCTCCAGTAGCACATTGGGCACCTAATGACCTGGGGAGTTCTTCTTTGGTATCCTATCATTTTGCCTTTTCATACTGTTCATGGGGTTCTCAAGGCAAGAAAAATGAAGTGGCTTGCCATTCCCTTCTCCAGTGGACCAAACTTCACTACGATAGATACTGTGAGAAAGTAAATGTAGTTTGTTAAGTCTATAAATTTGCACTTGTTATTCAGGTAGGCAGTGTTAGATAAATGATAGAGCATCTGTGCACGTGGGGCTGGAATGGCATCTCTTCCATGGGTTCAGTTAGTGGTCTACAATGGCAATTACCTCCCATTGAAGGAGAACTTGTGCTCCTGGACCGTGGCAGACACGGCGGCTCAGATCACGAAGTGCAAGTTTGAACAAGGTTGTGTGGCGGAGTTCCTCAAGAACTACCTGGAGGCAGGTGCATGGAGTGGCTCTGCAGATACCTGGAGAATGCGAAGGACACACAGCATCATGCAGACCCTCCAGTCCATGGGACTGCAAAGAGTCAGACACGCCTGAGCAACTAACACTACTACCATGCACTATTAATAAATCGTTTGATCCATTACTTAAATGATTTATGTCTCAGTTTTGACATATATATATATATATATATATACACAAAGGTACATATACAACAATAATCCATTATAGCAAGTTTTAATCACATCAGAGGAATGGAAAAAAATCTACAAGCCTGTCAATAAATGTCTAATCAAAAACTGGCAGATTATGGTATAATCACTAAAGAACATTTTAGCCAAGGGAGAGAGAATATATATATTAAAAAAAAAAAGCAAGATGATTCTTCAGTGGAAATCAGGCTTCAGAATATTGTATATAAGTATGCTAGCATTTGTAAATTGTCAAAAGAACATACCAAACTAAATTTGTAAATGTATAGATTATCTCTAGGGAATACATTGAGTTGGAAAAATTGGTTGCTGGTTCAGATTGACATAAAGACTGGAGGGGCCTGGGTCAGGAAGATCCCCTGGAGGGAGGCATGGCAATACTCCAGTATTCTTGTGGGGAGAATTCCATGAACAGAGGAACCTGGTGGGCTATAGTCCATAGGATTGCAAAGAGTTGTACAGGACTGAAGCACCTTAGGACAGCATAGCACCAAGACTGGAATAGAGGGTTGAGAAAATATTTTATTATCCATTTTATTTCATATCTTTTGGGTTTTTAATTATGTGTATGTATTCATGAAGCCAGACTCTATGATTACAGGAATAGTAAAATTCTCTGATGGTTAAAACATACTTGAGAGTTTTGATGTTGTTTTCTTCACTTTTTATGTTCTTGCTGCATTATTCATTTATTCAAAAAATAAATATTTGAGTGCTTGCAAGACATTCTGCTACTTACTAGAGCTTTAGGTTCTGAGAGGAATTCATAGATGAATAAGATAAGGTCCCTGGTCTCAATACTTTATAATCTAGCAAAGGAGATCAAAGAAGGAAAACTCCAGCTAACAAGGTACTATGTGGTCAGAAACATAAATGAAGCCCATGGGAAGGTTTGTATACTCTTACAGAAAGTTTTGTCCTTTGGGGGATGTTTAGGATAAAGGAGAATGCATTTAATCTGACGCTGAAATGTAGATAAAATTTTAGGTGCATCTAAATGAAACAGGAGGGAAGAGAGCAGGGTACAACCCTTAAAGGAATGACATAACCATAGGACATGATAAAGACTGGTTAGTGCCAACTGGGACTAAGATGGTGGAAGATTCAACTTCTAGTAGACCTTGAGCTTCATTATATGTTTACTATAATACATTAGCATGAGAAATGACACACTCACAAACCCCATGGCAGTTCTGAGGCTGACTAAAAAAGTAAAAGAGTGGGTGCTGCTCCAGTTCCTAGAAATCTCTGCCCCTTCTCCAAAATAATTGGAATAATCCTCCAACTCAATAGCTTATGAAAGTGCCCAGCCCATAAAAACTAACCACCCCATATTTCAAAGCTCTTGTCTTCTGATATAGCCTACACTCTGTCTGTGGATTGTGTTTCTTCCAAGTACTCTTGACTTCTGAGATGGCCAGGGTGTTTCTCTCTAAATAACATTTTCCAGCACCACATGTTAAACAGATTGTCTTTTCTCCATTGTATATTCTTGCCTCCTTTGTCAAAGATACGGTGTCCATGGGTGTGTGGATTTATTTCTGGGCTTTCTATTTTGTTCCATTGATCTATATTTCTGTCTTTGTGCCAGTACCATACTGTCTTGATGACTGTGGCATTGTAGTAGATAGAGCCTGAAGTCAGGCAGGTTGATTCCTCCAGTTTCATTCTTCTTTCTCAAGATTGCTTTGGCTATTCGAGGTTTTTTGTATTTCCATACAAATTGTGAAATTATTTGTTCTAGCTCTGTGAAAAATACTGTTGGTCGCTTGATAGGGATTGCATTGAATCTATAGATTGCTTTGAGTAGTATACTCATTTTCACTATATTAATTCTTCCAATCCCAGAATGTGGTATATTTCTCCATCTATTAGTGTTCTCTTTGATTTCTTTCACCAGTGTTTTATAGTTTTATATATATATAGGTTTTTAGTTTCTTTAGGTAGATATATTCCTAAGTATTTTATTCTTTTCATTGTAATGGTGAATGGAATTGTTTTCTTAATTTCTCTTTCTATTTTCTCATTATTAGTGCATAGGAATGCAAGGGATTTCTCTGTGTTGATTTTATATCCTGCAACTTTACTATATTCATTGATTAGCTCTAGTAATTTTCTGGTGGAGTCTTTAGGGTTTTCTATGTAGAGGATCATGTCATCTGCAAACCACTTGTAAAAGAATGAAACTAGAACACTATCTAACACCATACACAAAAATAAACTCAAAATGGATTAAAGATCTAAATGTAAGACCAGAAACTATAAAACTCCTAGAGGAGAACATAGGCAAAACACTCTCTGACATAAATCACAGCAGAATCTTCCATGACCCATCTCCCAGAATATTGGAAATAAAAGCAAAATTAAACAAATAGGACCTAATTAAAATTAAAAGCTTCTGCACAACAAAGGAAACTATAAGCAAGGTGAAAAGACAGCCTTCCGAATGGGAGAAAATAATAGCAAATGAAGCAACTGACAAAGAACTAATCTCAAAAATATTCAAGCAACTCCTGTAACTCAATTCCAGAAAAATAAATCACACAATCAAAAAATGGGCCAAAGAACTAAATAGACATTTCTCCAAAGAAGACATACGGATGGCTAACAAACACATGAAAAGATGTTCAACATCACTCATTATCAGAGAAATGCAAACCGAAACCACAATGAGGTACCATTTCACACCAGTCGGAATGGCTGTGATCCAAAAGTCTACAAGCAATAAATACTGGAGAGGGCATGGAGAAAAGGGAACCCTCTTACACTGTTGGTGGGATTGCAAACTAGTATAGCCACTATGGAGGACAGTATGGAGATTCCTTTAAAAATTGGAAATAGAACTGCCTTATGACCCAGCAATCCCACTGCTGGTCATACACGCCGAGGAAACCAGAATTGAAAGAGACACGTGTACCCCAATGTTCATCGCAGCACTGTTTATAATAGCCAGGACATGGAAGCAACCTAGATGTCCATCAGCAGATGAATGGACAAGAAAGCTGTGGTACATATGCACAATGGAGTATTACTCAGCCTTTAAAAAGAATACATTTGAATCAGTTCTCATGAGATAGATGAAACTGGAGCCTATTATAGAGAGTGAAGTAAGCCAGAAAGAAAAACACCAATACGATAAACTAACGCATACATATGGAATTTAGAAAGATGGTAACGATAACCCTGTATGCGAGACAGCAAAAGAGACACAGATGTATAAAACAGTCTTTTGGACTCTGAGGGAGAGGGAGAGGGTGGGATGATTTGCGAGAATGGCACTGAAACATGTATAATATCATATAAGAAACGAATCACCAGTCCAGGTTCAATGCAGGACACAGGATGCTTGGGGCTGGTGCACTGGGATGACCCAGAGGGATGGTATGGGGAGGGAGGTGGGAGGGGGGTTCAGGATGGGGAACATGTGTATACCCGTTGTGGATTCATGTTGATGTATGGCAAAACTAATACAATATTGTAAAGTAATTAGCCTCCAATTACAATAAATGAATTTAAATTTTTAAAAAAATGAGACCTAAAAAAATAAATAAAAATAAATAACATTTCTTACCTAATACTTTATCTCTGAATTCTTTCTCTATGAAGCAAGAACCTCAAATTCACCAGAAACATATGAAGGCATTTCAAACATATGGCACAGGTGAGTCAAACCATGGATCTGTGGAAAACTGTTAGATGTTTCCAGAAAGTAGGCACATATGCTTTCTGTTAGAAGGTAGCATTCCTGAAGGAATATAGTGAAAGAATAGTATAAGTACAAATAGGAGAGTTTTAGTAATGCATGTGGAGTTCCTTGAAAGAAAGAAACTTTATTTAATAATAAACTATGAGCATTGTAAAATTTCTGCAGAGTAATAGAACCATCAGCATTGTGATTCAGGGATATTATTCTGACAGTGATATAGAGATGGTTTAAGGGTGAGATCAATTTTGGTTGCCTTGAATTGAGGATTTTGCTGTTAAGTTTGAGTTACATTTGCAGCAGTTGTGCAGAAACATAAGTGAAAGTAAAAATCACTCAGTCATGTCCAACTCTTTTCAACCCCATGGACTATATAGTCCCTGGAATTCTCCAGGCCAGAATACTGGAGTGGGTGGCCTTTTCCTTCTCCAGGGGATCTTCCCAACCCAGGAATCAAACCCAGGTCTCCCACATTGCAGGCAGATTCTTTACCAGCTGAGCCACCGGGGAAGCCCAAGAATACTAGAGTGGGTAGCCTATCCCTTCTCCAGCTGCTGCTGCTTCTGCTAAGTTGCTTCAGTCGTGTTTGACTCTGTGTGACCCCATAGACGGAAGCCCACCACTCCTCTGTCCCTGGGATTCTCCAGGCAAGAACATTGGAGTGGGTTGCCATTTCCTTCTCCAATACATGAAAGTGAAAAGTGAAAGTGAATTCGCTCAGTCGTGTCCGACTCTTCACGACCCCACGGACTGCAGCCTACCAGGCTCCTCCATCCGCGGGATTTTCCAGGCAAGAGTACTGGAGTGGGGGCCATTGCCTTCAGTTCTTCCCAACCCAGGAATCGAACTGGGGTCTGTTGCATTGCAGGTGAATTCTTAACCATCTGAGCTATGAGGGAAACATCAAGGGGAAACTTAACAGAATATTAGATTACTACAGCTGAAGGTTTTGGCCCGAGGGGAAAAAAAAGGATTGAAAAAGAAAAAAAAGATGGAGGCATATTTGTGAAAACTCATTTGAGGAACAAAATGAGTCATAAAGTCATATTTCTTTGGGGAGAAATTCCCTGGTGGCTCAGGTGGTAAATAATCTGCTGGCAATGCAAGAACCCCATGTTCGATTCCTGGATCAGGAAGATCCCTTGAAGATAGACTTGGCAAAACACTCCATCATTCTTGCCTGGAGAATCCTATGGACAAGAGGAGCCTGGTTGGCTATAGTCCATAGGGTTACAAAGAGTTGGACATGGCTGAGCAACTTACACTACTATAGCATTAAAAGGGTATGAAAAATTCACAAAGAAACAAGCACATATCATAAAGAATTACTATTTTGTGGTCTGTTTAAATTTTAATTTAAAACTGAAATACATATGTGAACACATAAATAATTTCATGTATTTTTAATGAGTTATAATGAACTAGTAAGGTAATTACACTCATTTAATTTTTTAAAAAACAAACAATTTTTTCATAGAACAATGAAAATATCTAATATGGACCTCAAATTTTCTTATTTGAAAATTATTGTTTTGACACAAAGTTTACAATGTATAAATTGATTTCTCTTTAGGGGTCTGTAAACAAAATTAATTTTTAATTCAAATCTTAAGAATACATGGTGGCCCCACAGAAATTTTCTCACACCATTGATTTTTCTAATTTTTGCTTAAAACACAAGTATGATATAAATTACTTGAATATTTATTAATTATATAAGGGGAAAATGAACTAAAGGAATGTCAGTTGTTAGCAATTTTAGAGCTTCTTTTAATAGTGAAGATTAAAAAAAGAGACGATTAAAAAAAAATTCCTCAGCCATCTCGGTTAACATTCAAAAGAGATTAAGGTTGAACTTTCAATGAATTTGGTACATTCATTTGCATGTCAAGTTTTCACAGTATGCAGTGAGTTTCTTTTCAACAAAAGATAAGCTGTACTTCAACCTCTATTACTATTATCAGTGTGTCCTATCACACTTACCAAGGCTTTCTTTCAAGGGAAAATGCCACTGTACTTCAGTTTCTCTTTAGAAATTATTTCTGGCTTCCTTGTTAGCTCAGCTGGTAAAGAATCCACTTGCAATGCAGGAGACCCTGGTTTGACTCCTGGCATGGAAGATCTCCTGGAGGAGGGAAAGGCTACCCACTCCAGTATCCTGGCCTGAAGAATTTCATGGACCAAGTCCATGGGGTCACAAAGAGTCAGACACGACTGAGCAACTTTCACTTTCTGGTCCAGTCAGCTCTGCACACTGTATGAATTATTATTATGTGAAAGAAATTCTAGGAAGCTTTTATTTAGCAAAAGGGAGTATGCTGCTGCTGCTGCTGAGTCTCTTCAGTCATGTCCGACTCTGTGCGACCCCATGGACTGCAGCCCACCAGGCTCCTCCGTCCATGGGATTTGCCAGGCAAGAGAACTGGAGTAGGGTGCCATTGCCTTCTCCCAAAAGAGAGTATAGACAGCATCTATTAGTACCAGTACTCTAATGGATGTTAGAAATACAGTATTGGGAAGAAAGACAGTTCCTTCTTCAAATAATTCACTGTGTCCTTTGATGGTGGTGGTGGTTTCACTGCTAAGTTGTGGTCAACTCTTGTGACAACATTGACTGTAGGCCACCAGGCTCCTCTGTCTATGGGATTCTCCAGGCAAGAATACTGGAGTGGGTTGTCATTTCCTTCTCCATGTGTACTTTGGTAGACAGACTTTATTTTTTCAGATAGGTACTAATAAGTTAAGGGCTATGAGAATTAAAAAGCAATCTGTCTCAGTTAAGAATACCAGGAATGAATTGAGGAATGCTAAAGGAGGAGAAGGGGATGGATGACAGAGGATGAGATGGTTAGATGGCATCACTGACTCAATGGACATGAATTTGAGCAACCTCCAAGAGTTGGTGATGGACAAGGAAGCCTGGCATGCTGCAGTCCATGGGGTTGCAAAGAGTTGGACACAACTGAGCAACTGAACTGAACTGAATTGAAAGTAAGACAAACCCTGACCTCAACAATAACATCTACTGTTAGAAAGACTTCTGAAATGAGTTGTTTATATAAATGTTAGTGTCATTTAGGGAGATAGAAAATACATGAGACAAAATTTATTGGAAAGTGTTGCATGGAAAATTAGCTTAGTAGTCTCCCAAGTATGCTATTAAGCAAGCTGTTCTAGAGATCATGAAACAGCAATGTTAGTAGACTAGATTAAGATGCTAACATTACATGCTTTATTTAATTCCCAGGAAGAAAATATACAGAGATCAAATACCCCATAACAAATTTTTGATGAATGCCAAGTTTTACTGTCAAATGAAGAAAAAAAAAAAAGGGTTACAGAATCAATAGGAAAACAAGGTAACTTGTTGTACCAAGATTAAAAGAAAAAACAGAAGGCGGCCAACCTAAACACAAAGAAAGTGGGCAAAGAAAGTGGATGATGAAGAGGCTTGAACAGTGTGCACTGGTTTCATTGTCATGAGGCCCATGTTTATGTTTAGTTAGAACTAGTTTAGCAAAATGACAAGGCAGAGGAGACATAATTAATACATTTGATAAATAAATGGATGATGACAAAGTGGATCACCTCTCCGACTCAACGGACATGAGTTTGAGCAAACTCCAGCAGGTGGTGAAGGACAGGGAAGCCTGGCAGACTGAAGTTCATGGGGTTGCCAAAGTCAGACAAGACTTAGCTACTAAACAACAGCAGTACACAATAATGAAATATGTTCAAAACAGAAGTACCTAGAGGAGTGTGCAGGATTCATAAAGCTGTTTTCTGTGTGGGTGGTTTTTTGTTTTGTTTTTTGACATGAGACATGAGACACTAGGACAGATTTAAATTTCCTGTTGTTACTCAGTCGTGTCTGACACTTTGTAACTGCACAGACTGTGGCACACCAGGCTTCCTGGTCCTTCACTATTTCCCTGAGTGTGCTCAAACTCATGCCAACTGAGTTGGTGATGCCATCCAACCATCTCATCCTCTGTTGCCCCCTTCTCCTCTTGCCCTCAATCTTTCCCAGCACCAAGGACTTTTCAAAGGAGTCAGTTCTTTGCATCAGGTGGCCAAAGTATTGGAGTTTCAGCTTCAGCATCAGTCCTTCCAATGAATATTCAAGGTTGATTTCATTTGGGATTGACTGGTTTGATCTCCTTGGTGTCCAAGTGACTCTCAAGAGTCTTCTCCAGCAATACAATTCAAAAGCATTAATTCTTCAAAGATCAACTTTCTTCATGGTCCAACTCTCACATCCGTACCTGGCTACTGGGAAAAAAACAGTTTTGACTATGGACCTTTGTCAGCAAAGTGATATCTCTGCTTTTTAACATGTTGTTTGGGTTTGTCATAGTTTTCCTTCCAAGGAGCAAGCATCTTTTAATTTCATGACTGTAGTTACCATTTGCAGTGATTTTGGAGCGCAAGAAAATAAAATTTGTCATTTTCCACTTTTCCCCCTCCTATTTGCCATGCAGTTATGGGACCAGATGTTATGATCTTAATTTCTTCAATGTTGAGTTTTAGGCCACCTCTTTTACTCTACTCTTTCATCCTCATCATGAGGCTTCTTAGTCCTTCTTTGTTTTCTGCCATTAGAGTGGTATTATCTGTATATCTGAGGTTGTTGATATTTCTCTCAGCAATCTTGATTCCCTGATGGCTCAGCAGGTAAAGAATCTGCCTGCTCTACAGGAGACACAGCTTCAATCCCTGGGTCAGGAACATGCCCTGGAGAAGGAAATGGCAATCCACTCCAGTATTCTTGCCTGGGAAGTCTCATGGAAGGCTACAGTCCAAAGTATAGCAAGCAGTCAGACATGATTGAGCCACTGAGCACAATCACTCAGGGTATGGGCACAATCACTCAGGAAACATAGGGCACAGTTGTTGTCCTTTTAATATATGCACATAATCCTATTCCATTATCATAGGGAATGAGGAATGGAGTGAGGAAGAAATAGTGGAGGGCTAACGTATTTCAGGGTTTTTTATATTTAGTGATGGGAAGGTGGGAGAGTCTGGTGACATATGATTTTTTTGGGAGTAGAATACCAAAGGTTTTGTGTACTTGCCTATGAATGTGGGTATTGGTGGTGAGGGTCTCACTCAGGATAGTGATCACACATTTAGGTATTATTACTCATTCTGTGATTGCCTGTTTTTTTTTTTTTCATTTTCATAGACAAACTGGTTAGGTGTAAGCCCATACTAGATTTCTGGCTTTCCTATAATAGGAATATAGTCAGAAAACATGAATGAAGACATATGAGTGAAATTTAGATTATCCTCAACAGAATGATTAAAATGTCAGCTTTGGAATCTAAATTAGATAGAGGCTGAAATAAGATTCGGGTTGATAGATTTGGAAAAATTGAATTGATTAATTGGCTGGTGATCTTAAAAATTTCAAATCCAAAATAGCTTCAGACAATGACAAATTGCAGAAAGTAATTTTAAAATAGGCACTGAATTTTAAAGTAGAAAGTCTTTAGAGACTAGGATGACACAAAACTGAGAAGGCAGGGTGCTCATGGGTTATTCAGGATTGCACACAAGACATGGTAAGCTTTGTGGTAGAGACTGATATTTTGAAAGTGAAGAAAACAACGTTGATTTTTTTGGAATAGCTTATGAGGTCAGTATGTACTATACTTTTAATATGTCATTCTTTTTGATATACTGATATTGTGCTATTTCATAATTAGATGTTGGTTTGTAATTGGTCTATAATTTATTTTTTGTTTATTTTTGGAATTATTAGATTTATATTTTGCTTCACAAAATGTATTGAGGAGTTTCCCTCCTCTTTCTAATGATTTTGCGTAAATTCGTCTTATTCCTACTGCCAACTAAGGAATGTTGCTCTCCAGTTGGCTCTACAGGGGATGTGTCACCAATTACTGTCATTTTTGACCTTGATCACATCCTGAAAGGAGTTCAAGGTGGCGATCAGGAATGAGACACTCTGTTCTCTGGGAAAAGTGGCAAATAAGCCTTAGGATAATTAGATATTTTCAGTAGAAAATTTTATGAATCTGATTTCTTACATCTTTTCATACTTGGAAAAGCACTAAAAATCATTAACAGAGACATCTGTTTCTCATGACTGGCAGCAACCTTCTACAGAGAAGTGTGCTTGATTGCTTCAGTGAAATTTCACATATACTGACCCCACTCCAGCCTCTTTGGAACAGTTCCTCAGAGCTATCTGAGAGACTGTCTATGGCACTAAAGTCCTCAGGAAGCCCCAAATAAAACTGACAATGTTCTCATGTTGTGCATTTTTATTTTATTCTACATTTCCTTGAATGGCTGATAGAACTCACAACTGAAATTAATTACATGTGTCTGGAGTTTCATTTGTAAGAAGGTTTTAAAAAAATAAAATTCAGTTAAAAATGTAAAACTATTTTGATTTTCTGTTCCATCTTCTGTCCGTTGTAGTTTGCTGTATTTTTAAGCATCCTTATCCATTTCATCCAACTTGTTCAATTTATTATGATAAAGTCATTTATTGTTATCCTTTCCATGTCTATAGTGATAACCTTTTTTATTCCTAATAATTCTCTTTCTCTCTTGATTAGTCCAGCTAGAAATTTTACAGATTTTGATGGTTTTTTCAAAGGATCTGTTTTGTTTTTTAAAATTTCTCTAATTTTTATTTTCTATTTTGTTGATTCCTGACCTTATTATTATTATGTTCAATTTTGTTTTGTTTTGCTTTCCTTTTCTGCCTTCTTAAGATGAGAATTTAGGTCACTTATTCTAGACTTTCAATTCTAAGTACTTAAAGTGATCAATTTCCTAATAATAACAATAATTTTAGTTGAATTCAACAACTTCAACTATATGTTGTATTTGAATTTCTATTCAATTTGCAACTTTTCTAATCCTCCTTGTTATGTGTCCTCAGAATAATATATTATTTAGAAGTAGATTTTTGAATTTCCAAATATTTGAGACTTTTCTAAATTGTCTAAATTTCTAAATTGTCTAATTTGAGACCTTTCCAAATGTACATAAGAAAAGAAAGCATATTCTAATTTTGGAAGGTACAGTATTCCATAAATATTTCTCCCACATCCCTTTTTTAACATTCAAAAAGATTAACACATGCACAGTGATAACTCACAGTAAGGTTGTTTTTTTCCCCCTAGGAGTAGACATCAAGATTTTATCCAGAGATTGTGAAAGAAGTATCAGAGATTTTTTTGCTTAGCACATATGTATCTAAATTTTACCACTGAAACTGAACAATTATTTACCTTCAAACTCTCTTTTAATAGGTATAATTTATTCTTTTTTTTTTTTTTTGTCAGAAAAGTGTATAGTTAAAACTGCTATTAAAGTCCTAAAAATATCAAAGTTCAAGTTAACTCCCTTGGTCGTTCTTATCTTCCATTTGTCTTTCTTGTAACCACAACACATTCACCAAGGAGAACACACCAAGAATGAAAAAGGAGCAAATCATGAACAAAGTCTGCTAAACTCCATGAGATTGATATTCATGACATGTTCAAAGAGTTGTTTTCTTTATTTTATTGTCAAATCTCAGTTTTACAAACTATATTTTTATTTCCCATCATCATGAGATTGTGTGTATCCTGAAGCTTTCTAGACATTTTTTTCTGTTAAATAAAGGTAAAATATAATCTATTTTATATTCACACTGAGTCAAATAATATAATTCAAATCATACACTGAATTTAGATGATGAAAATAATTTAGTCATTCTAATCTCTATAAGATAGAAGTTTTCACTCTGAGTTGGGCTCTGTATGTATTATAGAGGAAAAAGGTTATCAGATAACCACAAATTAAAATCACATTCTGGCAGAGCATTCTAATCTTTGAATAGCATCATGTTTCTTCCTGAAATGGTTTTTAGTGTTGTCATTGAATTTGCATGTCTATACTATTGAAATAGCCTCCTTATGATTTAGAGGAATAATAGCTTGCTCTGGATAAAATTTTTACTTAATGTTTCATTTGAATCTTTTAGCTTATCATAACACTCAATAAAATGTATTTTTTTCTGATTTGCAACTGATAGAAAAATACAGTAAGCACAAGCATCTCACATACAGATATGGAAAAACTTGAATCTCACAGAGAATGTCCTATGCATACTGATAAGTAGGAAATTATGAAAACTCCTTGGAAATTTCAGCTCTAACTGTTCATGCAATCAGAAAATTCTAGATAAGAATGCCCTATGAGCAAATTATTTATATTTATTTTCAGGTGAAGTTAATTTAAAAATACATTTACAAAAGGAGTAACTATTTTAGCAGAATTTTTGTCTTGAAAAAGAGACACATTCAAACACACCAGTAAAATGTAGATTTAAAATCTGAATAATAAATAGTGTATCTAGATGGAAATCATGTATTTAAGCCCATAGATTAAATAGAAATCAAGTAAATGATGAAGCAAAAGCTAGAGCACATCCCAGTTGATATTTTCTAGAATTTTTGTTTTGGCTTAATTTAACCCCTGTCTTGGTTACCACTGGTCATGCAAGACATGGTTACCTTCATATCCTCAGTTTATGAGTCATCAGCAGACATACCGGGATCCATCCAGTCTGTCCTCAGAATTTAATTCACTTCAATCAAAATCTGTCCAAATTCACTTTAGTGGGATGACATTCTCTGATAACTCTTTCTAAAATATCAACCTGCCCCTCACTTATTTCACTTTATGTTTCACGAGAGCACTTGTCACCACCTTGGATGGTAGGTATGGGTTTGCCCATTTAGTCCTCCTTGTCTCCCCACACTGGAATGTAAGCACAGGTTTTTGCTTGGTTCTGTTCTGTCTCAGCACCTCAGGACCTGTCTAGATGCTCAATAAATATTGGTTTTATGAATGAATTCATTTGTGGTTGAGGGAAGGTTGCAATTCTATTCTCACCCAGAGTGTAGCTTCATTCAACTAGAGGGTGACCTACAATTCAACTTTTCCGAATTAGTAATGCATTCTTCACTTCCTGGCAGCGCTCTCAAGCTTCCATCCTCCCACCCCTCCTGCTCTAGCAGGATTCCTACATTCAGGTCTGGCTCTTAGCTGCCCTAGGCTCTTATTTCTGGTGATCCCATAAGGAGCAGCATCTTCTTTTTCTTGATAAGATTCTTCTGTTTCAAAGCCATTTCTACTGCAAATCCACTGGGATTTCACTGTGTCATCTAGTCGCATCTCTCCAGTGAATTCAGACTTCCTTCCTCCCAACTTTTCTGCAAGTTGTTACGAGGGCCTTGTGGCCTTGCCATTTTTCGACTTGGACTTTCTTGCCAGTGTCTCCTCCATGGTTCACTGTTTACTCTGCTCTTGTGTCAAATTTTTAGAGTACTTCTGGCTTGTGTCTATGCCTCTCCACTGAAGTAATTATCTGTAACTTATGCCTTACTGTGGGATAATGGGCCATAGTTTCAAAGTATTTGTATGTATGTTTTTCTATTTAGTTAAAAATAATACATTTCATTAACTGGAAAGTGACTCTTGTTATTTTTAATGACAATCCCCTTTGCAGTTATGTTCTCAGAAAATGCATCTATCGATGCTTTCAAATTGTGGTGCTGATGAAGACCCTTCAGAATCCCTGGACTGTGAGGAGATCAAATCAGTTAATTCTAATGGAAATCAATCCTAAATATTCATTGGAAGGCCTGATACTGAAGCTGAAGGTTCAATAATTTGGGTACCTAATGCCAAGAACAGACTCATTGGAAAGAGCCTGATGCTAGGAAAGATGGAAGGCAACAGGAGAAGGGTGCAGCAGAGAATGAGATGGTTAGATAGCATCACTGACTCAAGGGACATGAATTTGAGCAAATTCCAAGAGACAGCAGAGGACAGAGCAGACTGGCATGCTGCAGTCCATGGGGCTGCAAAGATTTGGACATGACTAAGCAACTGAACAACAATAATAATATAATCTATTTTTGAATCTAATAGAAAACATTTTTCCTCTTTCTGTGATCTCAGGGAAAAATCTCTTCTCAAAGGTGACAGATTCACTTTGCTTATATACATGTTCAGTCACTTCAGTTGTGTCTGACTCTTTGTGACACCATGGACTATAGTCTGCCAGGCTCCTCTGTTCATGGAATTCTCCAGGCAAGAATACTTGAATGGATTGTCATGCCCTCCTCCAGGGGATCTTCCTGATGCAGGGTTTGAACCTGAGTCTCCCATGTCTCCTGCACTGCAGTGGGATTCTTTGCCCCTGAGCCACCAGGGAAGACCTGATAAAATCACCTTAAATTCCCCCAAACCTCCCAAAGATTATCTTCTCAAATACCACATGCAAGTCTCCCCAGTTATGGTTCCTATAGCTCCTGAAATGGTCAATCATATTCTATCCCTAATTTAATTTAACCTACATCACTTATGCTGCATAATGAATGGGCAAATTCTAATAATTAGAATTAATGGAAAAAAAAAAAAATGTGGGCTTCCCTGGTGGATCAGAGGTTAAAGTGTCTGCCTGCAATGTGGGAGACCTGGGTTCGATCCCTGGGTCAGGAAGATCCCCTGGAGAAGGAAATGGCAACCCACTCTAGTATTCTTGCCTGGAGAATCCCATGGACAGAGGAGCTTGGTGGGCTGCAGTCAATGGGGTCAATTAAACACATACTGTATCCTCAATAAATTACGTGCTTTTTGTGTCTATAAAGAACTTTACAAAGGTTGTTTACTCTCATTAAAATATGTGAGCAATAATAATTTCATTGATGAGATAACTAGGTATAAAGGCATTAAGAAATTTCAAAGGGCAAGCAGTCCTTAAGTGGTTAATTGAATCTAATTGCTCTTCTCCACTATGCTAATGAAACTTCTTTGCCCTGCTCCTGAAGTTCATTTAATCAGAGCAGATCTGAATGCCTTGCCCTTGTGTGCTCACATTCTAATGAGTTGCCCTAAGAAAGTCAGAAGAGAGGATGTATGTAAACAGGCCTTTGATCTGCTTCTCCACTGGAAAAAGAAAAGGTGTTGAAACACTTGCTTAAGTTTACCTTGCCCTTTGTGAAAGATTTAGGTGGAGCAAAGTAGGTCTTCCCATGTGGTGCTGTTGGTAAAGAATCTCCCTGCCAATACAGAAGTTGCAAGAAACATGGGTGTGAGCCCTGGGTCAGGAAGATCCCCTAGAGAAGGCGATAGCAACCCACTCCAGTATTCTTGCCTGGGAAATCCCATGGGCAGAGAAGCCTGGTGGGCTACAGTCCATGGATTCCCAAAGAGACAGACACAACTAAGCACGTGCATGCACGTGCACACACACACACACACACACACACACATACACACGTGGGGAGTAAAGCTAGTCTAATCACTTTTCTTGTAAGTATTGGTTCCACTCATCTCCAAGTGTTCTAAATGGATACCCTTGTCGTCTAGATTCAGTTGGAACATCATTAAATGCTCTGCATAAATCTAAAGAACATGAAAACTTCAAACTGAACTTGTGAGAAAGGAAAGCACTCATTCTGAATATTTGCTACCCGAGAGCAGACTTTCTGCAAAATCTTGCTTTTCTTTTTTGTCTTGGCTAAACATCATTGTACCATAGCAAGAAAAGTATTAGCTAAGTCAATATTTTGAATGCTATTACAGGGAAAAGTTTATCAATAAATATATGTATTTTTTTTCTTTCTCAGATATCATAAATTTGGGTTCAGTTCAGTTCAGTCAATCAGTTGGGTCTGACTCTGCTATCCCATGGACTGCAGCATGCCAGGTTTGCCGGTCCATCACCAACTCGTGAAGCTTGTTCAAATTCATGTCCATAGAGACCATGATGCCATCCAGCCATCTCATCCTCTGTTGCCCCCTTCTCCTTCTGCCTTCAATCTTTCCCAGCATCAGGGTCTTTTCCAAGGAGTCAGTTCTTCGCCTCAGGTGGCCAAAATATTGGAGTTTCAGCTTGACCATCAGTCCTTTCAATGAATATTCAGGACTGATTCCCTTTAGGGTGGACTGGTTTGATCTACTTTCAGTCCAAGGGACTCTCAAACGTTTTCTCCAGCACCACAGTTCAAAAGCATCAATTCTTTGGCCCTCAGCTTTTTTTCTGGTCCAACTCTCCCATCCATATATGACTACTGGAAAACCATATCTTTGACTAGATGGACCCTTTTCAGCAAAGTGATTTCTCTGCTTTTTAGTATGCTGTATAGGTAGGTCATAGCTTTTCTTCCAAGGAGCAAGAATCCTCTAATTTCATGGCTGCAGTCACCATCTGCAGTGACTGTCTGTCATATTAGTCTCACTATTTCCATTGTTTCCCCATCTATTTGCCATGAAGTGATGGGACAGGAAGGCACTAAAATTGATCATTTATAAACAGAATCATCAATGAGACATTAATACAACAAAATATTTTAAATACAGTAAGGTCCAAAAATAAGGGCTGCTACCTTATGAATAGGTTAAACTAGTAGTTTGTTTAAAATGAAAGCGAAAAATCTCTACTTAAGATTTTGTTTGTTTGTTTACTCTACAGGTTTTAAGTTACTCTCCAACAACTCCAGCAATCATTTTTCAGGAGTCTGACTAATTTACTTCTTTATAACCTACATATTAATAATTATTTTATTAATGTAATCAATCTGTTAAATTAACTCATTTGTTCTGTTTTTAGACTATTTTATATAAGTTTACACAAGAATCATTTTACCTCATTTGATTTGTAATTAAAGAGTTTTCTCATAAATTCATCAGATAATTGTTAATTATTGCAATGTGCCCAGTTTTATATCTAATTCTTAGAATGCAAAGAATAGTAAGAAAATATGCATAAACTCAAAAGGCTTGAATTGTAGTGGGGGAGAGAGATGAAAATGAGCATGCACAATAAACTGTCAAGGGTGCATATTGGATTGATCATGAAGGGATAGGTTGCCCACTCCAGTATTCTTGGGCTTTCCTGGTGGCTCAGTTGGTAAAGAATTGGACACGATTCAGCAACTCAGCACGTGGTAAACTCTCTTTTAAGTTGAATGTATTTGACTTACATTTATTTGTGTCCTCATTAAATCAATCCATTAGAAAAGGAATACACTTGGGTCTTGCATAATTGTAACTGGAGGAACTGACTGTCTTTACTTGAGGGCTATTCTTCAGTATTTTATTGTAGAGTCTCAGCTTGTGTAACTATCCAGAAATTTGTTTCAGTTGTGTACCAGCTGTTTGCATATAACATGAAACAAACATGTCCCCCAAAGACTGAAGCACTCTGTATGGGAGGATAACGGGTTATTTCACCTTTATTTTACCTTTGTTTGTACGCATTTTCTCATGCTTTTACAATTAACATTTACGAGATAGACCAGAAGAAAAAAAATATGAGGACAATGAATTGAATCAGTTCTCTGTGCCGGTTTTTTTGTATTCTGATTTAGTGTCTTCCAGGAGATGGGCTACAGCCATTCTATTTATTTATTTATATTAATTTTTTGGCAATATTTTTAATTTAGGGGCTTCCTTGGTGACTCAGATAGTAAAAGAGTTTGCCTGCAATACAGCAGACCCAGTTTGATCCCTGGGTTGGGAAGATCCCCTGGAGATGGGAATGGCTACCCACTCCAGTATTCTTGCCTGAAGAAGTCCATGGACAGAGGATCCTGGTGGGCTACAGTTCACAGGATTGCAAACAGTTGGACACAACTAAGTGATTAACACGTTCACTTTCACTTTTATAATGGATTTAAAATGTTTCAGAGGTACAGTAAAGTGATTCAGTTATATACATATGTATATATTGTTATTATTCTTTTTCAGATTCTTTTCCATTATAAGTTGTTACAAGATAGTGAATATAGTTCCCTGAGCTATATAGTAGGTCTTTGTTGTTTTATCTCTTTTATGTGTAGTACTGTGTATCTGTTAATCATCCTCTTTTTAACACAAAGTGGTATTAAAATCAGTAGCCAAGCTAATGCATGGGAATAGCAGTCTTCCCCTCCACACTTATTCTCTTCGACCCCGGGGACTGCTCACATTCTCCTGGACCCTGCCGCCCCTCCCCCGCCCACACCCCCCAGCAACCTTATACCCAATCACATAAACCAATCCAGGATGTTAAGTGTCATCAGTAGCCACCACACTAGAGACGCTGAGGAAAAGCAATGATTAGGGAGCACTTTCCTACCCCTCCCTGGGTGCTGTCACATTCTGGACGAACGCTCATGCAGAGTAGTGATCTGACCTCTCTATGACTCTGGGTGTGCCATGCAGGCCCTGGCATATTAAAAAGGAATCAAGCATTTTAAATGATACTAAAGATAGAATATTTTAAGAGTTTGCTCATCTATAGAAATATTTAATTGCTCTTACAAGAAGGCAAGTGAAATTAGAAGCCAACTGAAAGTGAAATAAAAGTGAGAATCCCTGTGGGGTAAAAACTAATGTAGATGTGAAGTTAATGCATTTGGTTTTCCTTTTGGTTTTAATTATATTCATCTAGTCTTTATCCTCTATTAGGACCCAACATTTCTTTTCAAGTGAGGATAAAATCCCAGGTTTAAAAAGAAACATTGATTTTATTAGATATTAAAGTTTTGCATTTCGTTAGTGACACTGTGATTTTTTTTTTTTTTTTCTGAAAAATAGTAAGCCATTTTTTGGTAAGGCACATGGAATGCTTTTTAACTACATTCATTAGGAACCTCTTTCTAGAGAGACAAATTATGTCTTTTTTTCTAAGCCTAGTCTTATTTAAAGTTTTGCTTTCATCACTTTGTGCTCATGGATGGTTTTCTGGGAATAAAATTTCAACTAAGTGCTGATGTCATTTGAAGTATCTCAAGGATCCTATCTGAGATTTTAGTAAATGCTGAGCAGGAAGTTCCCAGATTGGGGGAAAATGGCAAGATCATTATCTGTAGCAAGCATTTGGTCCTCTGGTTCTTCCTATTTCATTATTAAATTAAATATGGGTTCATGGATGTCATGCTTTTACATTAAAGTGTTACATGCTTTCTCATCTCTTACCCATATGAGGTTCATATGTTCTTAATTCAAATTTTAGTTTCAAATTTATATCATTACTATATTAGCTAATGAAAGCATACAGATAATATGGAACAATGGATAATCCCCTTAATATAATCTTGGCTACCCCATGTGATAAATTTAAGTCTCTGGTATATTATTTCATTCTCTTTATGCCCATTTATGGGCTTTCCTGGTGGCTCGGATGAAACAGGATCTCCCTGCAGTGTGGGAGACCTGGGTTCTATCCCTGTGTTGGAAAGATCCTTTGGAGAAGGACATGGCAACCCACTCCAGTATTCTTGCTTGGAGAATCTCCATGGACAGTGGCGCCTAGAGGGCTACAGTCCATTGGGTCGCAAAGAATCAGACTGAGCGACTAAGAGAATAGCACATGCCCATGTATAGGTGAAAGAAGTGGTATCTAGTGAAATTAATTAATTTGCAATCTTGCATAGCTAGTTTATGGGAGAGATAAAAATACAGTTCACATAAGTCTGAATTTGAGCATATTTATTTCACTTTCACTCTGTAGGAGCTATTTAAATGATAAACCAAACTCAAATTTTTATCCACATAATATTCTTGAAATATAAAACATTTCAAAGACAACAATGAACTCTCAGTTAAAAAGGGAAAGAAATATTTTGGGATTTGAAATCAGTAATAGACATTAAAAGAAAAAGCATTTCCACATTTTAAATCTTTGTCTCCCTTTTTTTTATGCCCTGTATGGAGTGTTATTTGTTTTCTGTGTGAAAATGAACAACTCCCATAGCCCTTAATAAACGAAAAACTACATGCATACATATCTATATATATGTGTGTGTGTGTATGTGTGTGTGTGTGTGTGTGTGTGTGTGTGTGTATGGGTGTGTTTGCAAGCAGACACAGCATGAACACACATATAAGCATACACCACACAGAAATCCACATATTGTCTCTACAAACTTGGTGGGCCGGGCCTCTACTTCTGCCTAGCAAACCAATGATAGTGAGGATAGAGGGTTGAGTATAGTAGCTTTTTCTTAAACACAAAGTTTATTAATTTTGCTTATGAATCTTCCATCTGTCCAGGGCTCAGTAGAGCTGGCTTACTTCTGCTCTGTATGACATTGGTCGGGGTGGCTCTGCTGGGGATAGGTGGCTTTCTAGACAGCTGGTGATTCACTGTTGAACTGGGACAACCAGGTCAGTCATGGCTGGAGACTGAAGGGTGCAGCTTCTTTCCTTGTGGACCTCTCTGCGTGAGCATCTTCTTGGCTGCTTGTGCTTCTTTGCAGCCTAGTGACTTAGGTACAAGTTTGTACATCCTGGGCCTCACAGGTAGCCCTAGTGGTTAAGAACTCACCTGCCAATAAAGGAGACTTAGGAGACCTGGGTTCAATCTGTGGGTTGGGAAGATCCCCTGGAGAAGGGAATGGCAACCCATGCCATTATTCTTGCCTGGAGAATCCCATGGACAGAGGAGTCTGATGGGCTACAGTCCATGGGATCCCATAGTGTTGGGCATGACTGAAGTGTCTTAGCATGCATGCATGTGTACATCCCAGGAAAGTTAGACAGAAAACTTTTTATCAAGCTTAAGAACCATCCTCAGATGGGCTAGATTACACTGTAGATTTTGGAACACCCAGATTCTAAGGGAGAACATACAGGCCCCACTTCTCAATAGGATGCGGGACACTGGTTGGGTGGTAGCAGGCATATGCAAGTAAAATTAAATAAGAGCTTTCGCCACTCATTCTGACTGAGCTTTAAATAAGGAAATAAAAGCAGTCGTTGCCACAGACAATCTAAAAGTGACTTTACGTTCAACTCTAGCCCTCTGCTGTAAAATCATGCTCTCCCTGAATGCACATCTAGAGGGTATATATTTTAATGCATCTAGTTGTAAGTTGCAAGTCTTTATGTTCCCAACAGCACACATGTTTTAAAGGAATATGGATGGTGGATGGCAAGAATTTTATTTCTCCAAATGTTACTTAAAATTATCATTTTTTTCTCTTCAAGACAGCACTGAACTGATTTCATACTGATTTCATTATGTTCTCCTCAGCACCCGACACACTGCTTTGCACACCTGGACAGTTAATAATGTGATTTGATGATGAATTCTTATTGTAAACCCTTCATGGGATTCAAAACTTTCACTGTATGATTTAGGTTACGGCATTTGACCAAAGTCTTTTTTTCCCTTTTTATTCATTTAATAAATATTTATAGAGGATTCTCAAGGTCACAGTTTTTAATTATAGGCTTTGAGAATAGAATAGAAGGAATCTAATAAATACCTAATCTTTTTTTTTTTTTTTCCTTTTGGAAATTATATAAGGTCCAGGTCAGATGATACAATTTAAATCTATTTATTCAACCTAGGTATATACAAGGCTGTGCATAAAGGCCATACCCTTGTCCTTTGAGAGAAGGGGCAGTATTTTTAGGTCACTTTGGAATGTAAGACAATTACCCAAATGGTCAATTCAACAAGCACTCTGCACAAATAACCAGAGGCCTCCAATGAAGAGACTTTCCCTCCATCTCAGGGATTCTCTTGTATTTCTCTGATCATAGTTATGTTTTATGTCTGCATTTTAAAATTCTGAAATATTTATTAAGCAAATAAAGTTATTGTGATCCTCTGGACAATTTTAATTGTTCTTTCCTTTAAATTGCGTCTATTTAAAATGGATTTGGGCAGCAAACTGAAACTAAGATACTTATGAGAGAAGTTTATATGTATTTAAAAAAATGCTTTTGTCACTCTTTTAAATTTATGTTTCTAATACCACTTAGAGACCAGCCCTTATGAGGCCAGTAGTAGTGGTGTGACGGTTTAAATTATTCACTCTTTGGGGACTTCCCTGGGGGCCAGTGGTTAAGACTTTGTGCCTACACTGCAAGGGTGCATCAGTTCCATCCCTGGTCGGGGAACTAAAATCCCATATGCCACTCAGCCTAAATGAATAAATAAACTCTTTTAAATTATTCTTTTTTCAGTGAATGCGTTTCTAGGCCCCATCTTTGATTCTACATAAAGTGTGAACCTGAAAGCAATCAGGTTGCATTTCTTTGGCTATAAATTGAATATTTTCATTTCACGGTCTCACTCAAACACTCTCTTTTTCTCCTCCTGAAGTCAGTGATACATTTTAAATTCCTAATGAAACTGAAGTGTTGACCTTAGTCTTTCTCCTCATCTTCTTTCATTTCCAAGAAGAAGGGTTTGTCACAGGTCTACCCAAAGTTGTGGTCCCATCAGAGCTGGACACATACGCCCTCTCCTCCTTGTAGGCAGAGGCTTGTTCTCTAGGCCTCAGGTGGTTGCTATGGAAAGGGCTTTCAGACTCAGTGCTACTAAGTGGATGGCCATTTATTTTTACCTCAGCTGATATGCTAATATGTCTATTCTTCCTGTGTATGTGTGCCTTGTCACTCAGTCATAGCTGATTGTTTCCAACCCTGTGGACTGTAGCCGGCCAGGCTCCTCTGTCCGTGGGACTCTCCAGGCAAGAACGCTGGAGCAGATTGTCATTTCCTCCTCCAGGGGATCTTCCCCACCCAGGGGTCAAACCCACAGCTCCTGTGTCTCCTGCATCTGCAGGCAATTCTTTACCACTAGTACCACCAGGGAAGCCCATTCTTCTAGTAAGCCTATTCTTTTTCTTCAGCAACTAAAGAGTGTTACTAAACTATATTTTGTTGTTTGTTTTCATTTTGTATTCATGTATTGCTCTAAAAGGATTTTATTGTGTGTATCAGAGCAGAACAGGGGCTGTTTTGGTGCAATTCTGTATCCTCTGTTACATGTGCAATTGCTTTTTTATGGGCTCTATGTCTTTTCGTGGGAGAGCATTTATACAACTTGAGATTAATATTCCTTTTCCTGGGTTGAAATGAGTTTTTTCCTTAATTCAAATATACTTCTTTTTATTGCAACTCACTTGAATTGCTCTTCAGACACAAGAAAGTTTCAAATTTGTTTGATTTTGTAAAGATCCACTTCAACCTGAAATGATAGGATGAGAGCCTGGATTTTATAGTTTAATTAATTTGTTCATAAACTGTGTTAGTTACTGAAACTTGTGTTGCTGTTCTATGTTGAATTGTGTACTGCTATAGTAAACAACTTACACGGATTGACAATGTCTCCTGCCTTTGATGGAAACAAGGTCATTGGAGAAATCAACCAGGTTAGTGAAGTGAAGTTGCTCAGTCGTGCCCTACTCTTTGTGACCCCATGGATAGTAGCCTGCACCAAGCTCCTCCATCCGTGGGATTTTCAAGGCAAGAGTACTGGAGTGGGTTGCCATTTCCTTCTCCAGGGGATCTTCCCGACCCAGGGATCGAACCTGGGTCTCCCACATCGTAGACAGACGCTTAACCATCTGAGCCACCAGCTCAGACCTAGACGGTCAACCAGGTTAAAGTTATTAGAGTCATAATTAAATTTGGGGAAAATTGGTGTACTGACATTTAATACATGAATAATACAGCTCCTTGCAATGTTTATCCATTGTACTTAATAAATTATCATAATACTAAAAGTCACCTGTGGAGCAGAATTTGTTCATCTCTTTCTTTCTTTTCTGGGTCCATCTGTCCCTGTACTTTCCCTAACCATTACAATGGATTCCAGGTTTCAGCCTTTCTTACTGTCTGGCAGCAATCACACAGTGTGAACATCCACATGCATTTCTTACAGTCAACACTGCCTGGTTTGAAATAATTGGCAATAAATATACCAGACATCTAAATTACTTCTTAATGGTTTAGAATTGAAAAGGAAGCTCTATTGACTCATTGACCTTGTATAACTCCCGGAGATCTTCAGAATAAGATATTTGAAAACCATTAATTCACTGTTACCAGGTAACATCAGACAAAGCAAGCCATGTATCCCTTGAGGATCTGACCTAAAATTGAAGATTATATTTAGAATCCTATTCTTCAAAGAGTAATTAATGTGTCAGAGTGTAAACTGATATTTGTTTTCACACAAGCTGTTTTTCTTAAACTGTTTAATGCTTCCTTATAAATAGTTATAACGGAGATTATGCTAAGCAGTTTTTGTGCCTGTATAAACTCTGTGTAAATACTTACTGGATTAATTTTTCAATTTCTAACTTTTAAACAACATTACATTTTTTTACTACGTTTTTGAAGGTATACACTAGTGGATTGTATCAGGGTTATCATGAGGTGTGAATTTGGAGGAACTGTTCTAATTTGCTCTTAAAGAGTGATTAGTCAATCAAACAATGTTTTAGCATTTTATGGTTTCATCATTTATCTCTAACTTAAAATTAGAATAGAAACTGCAAAAACAGAAAAATTGTGTTTGATAGTTTTTTTTTTTTCTCATAACATGACATTTTTTAACATTGTAAGTTTTTCTAAGAACATTTATTTGGTAGAATAAGACCACATGTTAATGACTGAATAACAGATTTTATGCTTTCTATATTTTTTTTTTTGCATTAACATCTCAAATCACAGTATGAGACTACGTATTAAAATGAGTTGTAAAAAGAAGTGGCACTTGTTTTAGGGGAGATGTTGCAACATCTTAGAAGTCATGCCAGTCTTTATCCTGATTTGGGAGTTGTCTTTTCAATTGGGGTTGATTCATACTCAAAATGATGACAAATACTAGCATGATATATAATATTTGCCTTTTGACTAAGTAATTAAGTTATTTGCCTTAAAGTAATTAAGTTGGTTTTATTTAGAGTTGTAAACATTGGACATAATAATAATATATATTTCAATTTAATATTCTGAAGTAAATGCAAGGGATCTAAGTCAAAACAAATATTTCTGATAAGAGATTTTCTGGCTAGCAAAGCAGAAAACAAAAGAAATTGCTAGAATACTTCATTTCACTTCCCGAGACCACCCCCAGATCATTGTTTATTCCAATCAAAGTTGGATATGAGTCAAAAATGTCCTAACACTTACTCATTGCTTCTCAGAAAAATGCCCAAATTAAAGACAATGAAAAGTGAGAAAAAGGAGTGTAAACAAGGCAGACGAAATATTCCCAAGAGGAAGATTTTACTAAGACAGGCATAAGGAACTGAGAGAAATGTTTCTCCATCATCTTAGTGAAATGACAAACAACATATTTGTTCCTAAAACAAAAACACAAAAGATACGATTCAGATGTAAAAGTTTAAAAATATTATTACAGGAGATAGAAATTGGGAGATAAAAATTGGGCACCAATTTAAAAGGGAAGGGAGTAGTAAAATCTTGATGGAATGAAACAACTTTAGAAACAACAACATAACCAGGACAGAGGACAGAATCAGAGATATGGCAACAAAGGAGATCAAACTGTGTCTTCAGAGAGAGCCAGGCTATGACACAGTTGTGGAGAGCATCATGAATGAACCAATGGTAATACTAAACTCCAGAGCATTAAAAAGAGAAAAAAAAAGTTATCAAGTAGAAGTTGTTGTTTAGTTGCTAGGTCACTTCCGACCCTTCTGCAGCCCCATGGATTGCAGCCCACCAGGCTCCTCTGTCCATGGGATTCTCAAGGCAAAACTACTGGAGTGGGTTGTAATTTCCTTCTGTGGTATGTTTTCCTGACCCAAGGATCCAACCTGTATCTCCTGTATTGGCAGTTGGGTTCTTTACAGCTGAGCCCCCAGGGAAGCCCCATCAAGTAAATATTCAAACCAGTTATGGACAGAAACTTTCTTGAAGTAAAGAAAGACTGGCATCTGAAGATGAAAAGTCACATCATTGGGTGTGCGTGGGTGAGTAGGGGAAAGAAAGATGAAAATTCTGAAACAGACCTATCAACAAAAAGCCAGATACTGCTTAGATTAGAAGGAACCAAATATTGAGGAAAACATGAACATGGCTCAGAGTTTTCTGAAATAACTTTTAACTATAAAAGAGTAGAGAAGTTTCTACAAATGTCTGAGGAAAATATGTCCAAAGAGTTTTTTGCTTAACACAAGTATTCTTCAAATATAAAGTCAAAAGATTGAGTCTCTCAATTTTACAAGATTTCAGAGGACACTTGACAATGAATATTGAATCTAGAAATAAAATAATGTAAATGACTAGAAATATTTAAATATTTTAATGTAGAGAACTAAAATAAATAATTGTAAGATGCATTTTTATATAATAACAGGTAAATGCTATATGTAATGACAGTAAAATAAAAAGATAAAGTTTTGAAATTAGGAAACAGCAAAAGAAATATAAATGCAAACATTTCTCCATTTATCACAACAGGGGGATGATCACCAAATAGTGCTTAAAATTAAAGTCAGAAAAGATTGTGACCTCCATGTTTTTCATAATACTTTTTCTTAGCTCCAGAAAAATCTCCTGATAATTGATGTTAGATTTCATTTGCATTCAGTTCAGTTCAGTCACTCAATTGTATCTGACTCTTTGTGACCCCATGGACTGTAGCTCACCAGGCTTCCCTGACCATCACCAACACCTGGAACTTGCTCAAACTCATGTCCATTGAGTTGGTGATTCCATCCAACCATCGTATCCTCTGTTGTCCCCTTTTTCTTCTGTCTTCTGTTAGGTAAAGACAACCAGGACACCAAAAGAGTGTCTAACGGGCTTTTTAATGGCGAAGCGCTTCCGGGCGGGGTTCCAGACCCGAACGAGGCAGGTCGAGGAAGTCCGTGCCCAGACCGTGTTGGGGGTGGTTTTTATACATTCGTTGTAAAGGATGGTCAGGCTAGATGGACAGGGGTTCAGATAGGTCGCCAGGCCCAGGCGTCGTGGGCTGACAGGTCCTTCTACGTGGCTGGGGTGGGGTGACTTTAGCTGGTGAAGTGTGCTGTCATTGGTCCCCGGGATCTGGGAAGCTCCTACTGTTAGGGACTTCCCCTGCAGGCAGGAGAGAGAGGAGGGGCGGCCCATCATAGCCCCGGGGGTCTGGCCTTACACCTTCAATCTTTCCCAGCATCAGGGTCTTTTCCAATGAGTCAGTTCTTTGCACTAGGTGGCCAAAGTATTGGAGTTTCAGCTTCAGCGTCAGTTCTTCCAATGAATATTCAGGACTGATTTCCTTTGGGATGGACTGGTTGGATCTTCTTGCAGTCCAAAGGACTCTCAAGAGTCTTCGCCAACACCGCAGTTCAGAAACATCAATTCTTTGGTGCTAAGCTTTCTTTATAGTCCAACTCTCACATCCATACATGACTACTGGAAAAACCATATCTTTGACTAGATGGGCCTTCGTTGGCAAAGCAGTATCTCTGCTTTTTAATATGCTGTCTAGCTTGGTCATAGCTTTTCTTCCAAGGAGCAAGCATCTTTTAATTTCATGGCTGCAGTCACCATCTGCAATGATTTTGGAGCCTAAGAAAATAGAATCTGCTGCTGTTTCCATTGCTTTCCCATCTATCTGCCATAAAGTGATGGGACCAGATGTCATGATCTTAGTTTTTTGAATGTTGAGTTTTAAGCCAATTTTTTCACTATCTTCTTTCACTTTGATCAAGAGGCTCTTTAGTTCTTCTTCGGTTTCTGCCATAAGGGTAGTGTCATCTGCATATCTGAGATTCTTGATATTTCTCCTGGCAATCTTGATTGCAGCTTGTGCTTCATCCAGCCCAGCATTTCTCATGATGTACTCTACATATAAGTTAAATAATCAGTGTAACAATATACATCCTTGACATACACCTTTCCCAATTTGGAACCAGTCCATCGTTCCATGTCTGG
The DNA here is from genome assembly GCF_032405125.1 of Capricornis sumatraensis. Classification (NCBI taxonomy): domain Eukaryota; kingdom Metazoa; phylum Chordata; class Mammalia; order Artiodactyla; family Bovidae; genus Capricornis; species Capricornis sumatraensis. Next base: position 67,124,077 of record NC_091086.1, on the reverse strand, counting down.
TACAAACTGCTGCTTTTCTCAGGAGTCAGGTAATGTGGTCTGGTATTCTCATCTCTTGAAGTATTTTCCACAGTTTTTGTGATCCACACAGTCAAAGGTTTTGGCATAGTCAATAAAGCAGAAGCAGATTTTTTTTCTGGAACTTTCTTGCCTCTCTTATGATCCAATGGGTGTTGGCACTTAGATCTCTGTTTTCTCTGCCTTTTCTAAATCCATCTTGAACATCTGGAATTTCTCAGTTCACGTAGTGTTGAATCCTGGCTTGGAGAATTTTAAGCATTACTTTGCTAGTGTGTGAGATGGGTGCAATTGTGTGGTAGTTTGAACATTCATTGGTGTTACCTTTCTTTGGGATTGGAAAGAAAACTGACCTTTTCCAGTCCTGTTAACACTACCGAGTTTTTCAACTTTGCTGACATACCGAACGCAGCACTTTCACAGCATCATCTTTTAAGATTCGAGATAGCTCAGCTGGAATTCCATCACTTCTACTAGCTTTGTTCATAGTGATGCTTCTTAAGGCCCACTTGACTTCACATTCCAACATGTCTGGCTCTAAGTGATTGATCATACACACCATCATGGTTATCTGGGTCATGAATATCATTTTTGTATAATTCTTCTGTGTATTCTTGCCACCTCTTCTTAATATCTTCTGCTTCTGTTAGATTCATACAATTTCTGTTCTTTATTGTGTCCATATTTGCATGAAATGTTCCCCTGGTATCTCTAATTTTCCTGAGGAGATCTCTAGTCTTTCCTATTCTATTGTTCTCCTCTATTTCTTTGCGTTGATCACTAAGGAAGGCTTTCTTATCTCTCCTTGCTACTCTTTGGAACTCTGCATTCAGGTGGGTATATTTTTCCTTTTCTCCTTTATTAGCTTTTCTTCTTTTCTCAGCTATTTGTAAAGCCTTGTCAGACAACCACTTTGCATCTTTGCATTTGTTTTTCTTGGGGATGGTCTTGATTCCTGTACAACGTCATGAACCTCCTTCCATAGTTCTTCAGGTACTCTATCTATCAGATCTAGTCCGTTGAATCTATTTGTCATTTCCATTGTATAATTGTCATGGATTTGACTTAGGTTGCTGTCATGGGCTTCCCTGGTGGTTCAGACAGTAAAGCGTCTGTCTACAATGTGGGAGACCCGAGTTCGAGCCCTGGGTTGGGAAGATCCCCCAGAGAAGGAAATAGCAATCCACTCCAGTACTATTGCCTGGAAAATCCCATGGGCAGAGGAGCCTGGTAGGCTACAGTCCATGGGGTCACCGAGTCAGACACAACTGAGCAACTTCACTCACTGACTTAGGTCATACCTGAACAGTCTAGTGGTTTTCCCTACTTTCTTCAATTGAAGTCTGAATTTTGCAGTAAGGCATTCATGATCTGAGCCACAGTTAGCTCCTGGTCTTGTTTTTTTTTTTTTTGACTGTATAGAGCTTCTCCATCTTCAGCTGCAAGGAATATAATCAATCTGATTTCTCTGTTGACTATCTGGTGACTTCCATGTGTAGAGTTGTCTCTTCTGTTGAAAGTGTGCTTTTGCTGTGACCAGTGTTAATAGCAAATGACCAGTGTTATATACTAATGTTAATTGTAAGGTGTACCCCTGTTTTATGCAGTCCTAATGAAGAAAAATAAATGATACAAATACACTATGCATGCATGCTCAGTAACTCAGTTGTATCTAACTCTTTGCAACCCCATGGACTATAACCTTCCAGGTTCCTCTAGCAATGAGATTTTCCAGGAAAGAATATTGGAGTGGGTTGCCATTTCTTTTTCTATGGTATCTTTCTGACCCAGGGATCAAATCCCCGTCTCCAGTGCTTTCTGCATTGGCAGGTGGATTCTTTACCACTGAGTCACTGGGGAAGCCCCAGAGAAACTATGCATAGTATTAAAACTTCCTCAACTGTAAGAGTCATTGTGATTTCAGAGTTTAGAATGTGGAAACAAGTATCTTTAGCTGAAACAACATGGTGTGTCCTCTGGTGAAGAGGCATTTATCTGAACTTCAAAAATTCCTGTTAGTTTTAATATCTGCTTTTTATATTTCAGTAATTTTAAGTTTAAGATCTTTATTAAAAATAACTTTATATAATGCTATTTTGCATTTATTCATATATTCCTACATGTTAAAAGTGTGCATATATTCTCTCTCTCCTTCTCCTTCTATCTCTATATCTACCCAGACATTCATCCACTCATTTCCTTATATATATTTTCATCCATAGAATCACTTATCTAAATGTCTCCATCACATAGTAACTAAGGTTAATTCACGTGGTTGAATTTAATGCATATATATGTGTGCTTATGCGTATAAGAATTCATTTCTTGGTTAGTCTCTCCTTTGAAATTTTTGTAATAGACGTCTATCAAATTTTCAAAGAAATCATTATTCTTAGAAAACTTGCTTTCTGTCCAGGAATAACCATAAAAAAAGTGGCTTGCAATTTTTCTTAGGAGACCTTGTTGTATTACCAGCCAAAAGAAGAGATTTGTTCTGATTTGAGTAGGTGTGACTCTGCATATCTAGTTTGGTGTCTGGGCAATTGCCTTATGAGTTTTTTTGTTCTTGTTGTTTTTTGCCTCATGACATCTTTGAGAATTCAAATACATACATACATATATATACACACACAATTTTTTCTTTCACTGTCCTACATTTGGAAAATTACTGTGAAACAATTTTTGGAAAGCTGCAAAGAAGTAGCTGAATGTAAAGTATAGAGATTGGGGCTGCAAAGTGCTGGTGGATATTTTTTCTGGTTTATTTCTTGCTAATAGATTGCATTGCTCAGTCATATGGAAGATCATCAGGGTCTCTGTCTCAGGCTAATCAGTTTACTGCTGCAGAGGAATACTTGTCATATGATTGTTATCACTGATAGTTGACTTATGATGTATTTCTTCTACAAGTAATAATTAAATTTTGATTACACTTTAATATGCTAATGTGCTGACTTATTGGAAAAGACCCATGATGCTGGGAAAGATTGAGGGCATGAGGAGAAGTAGGTAACAGAGGATGAGATGGTTGAATGGCATCACAAATTCAATGGACATGAGTTTGTGAAAACTGGGAGATAGTGAAAGACAGGTAAGCCTGGAGTCCTGCAGTCCTTGGAGTCACAAAGAGTTGGACACAACTTAGTGACTGAAAGTGAAAAACAATATAAATAATCCTTTTTCCCATTTAATTGCCTTATAATTTGAGCCAAACCAAGAAAGTCATGAAGGAGAAGCATAAAATTCTAGTATTGCCCCTTATTCAAAGGGTGTTACTAGGGAATTTATTTAATATCTCAAGACCTTAATTATTTTCATCTACAAAGAATTATTTTTTGTGACAAATAAATGATAAAATGTATGAAAACATCACCAACATGTAACTTCAAATATATACATATTTAACAAGTACTATTTATATTATAGGGTTTCCCCTGGTGGCTCAGATGGTAATGAATATGCTTGCCATGCAGGAGAAACAGATTCGATCTCTGGGTCAGAAAGATCCCCTGGAGAAGGAAATGGCAATGCACTCCAGTATTCTTGCCTGGAGAATTCCAAGGGCAGAGGAGACTGTGGGGCTATAGTCCATGTGGTCACAAAGTCATGACTGAGTAACACATACACACACACACATACACACATATGTCATCTATATATTTATTATATATAATATATATATTTCTATCTAAATGTGTCAAGAGCAAGATAATATTCTTCATTAACCACAGTAGCTCTAGGGACAAGTAAAGAGGGAAGAACCATAAAATTACCCCAGGACCATTGATAGAAGCAATGGACTACAATGGAGTTCCCACCGTGAAAAAGATGGAGTTGTGGAAAGTGCAGGGATTGCCCCCAGCTGGGAACTAGACCACATACCCACTGTCTTTGGGACATAGTTCCATCAGCCCTGTGGTGTCTATAGCTTCCAAGTTGCCAATTTGGAACTTGCTCAGAACTGTGGGAATTTAGGTGATATGGGAAATGTAATTATAAAACAACCAGAGGATAAATAGCATCTTCAAAGTTATCTTCAAATACAAATGCAAAATTTCTCCTTCATATTTGTTGGTATACAGAAAACTAATAATATGTAACACAGACAATAAGCACAACAAATTTAATCCAGAAATGAATGTAAACAACTGAAAGGATAAGAGAAAATTGAAATTAGTATATTATCATTTACAAAGAGATAATGGAAAAATGTTATCTAAAACTAAACAATATCTATGCAGCTAAACCAGAGTAATTGCATAGTAAATCTAGGCAATAATAAATGGCAAGAAAAATGAAACAAAACCGATAAGTACAGCTCTGAAACATCATTTTTGTTCACAAATCTGCCCATGAGTAATAAAAACAAAGTTCTTTGCTCCTGTTGTTTAGTTACTGCTGTGTCCAATTCTTTTGTGTCCCCATGGACTGTAGTCCACCAGGCTCCTCTGGCTATGGGATTCCCCAGCCAAGAACACTGGAGCGGGTTGCCGTTTCCTTCTCCAACGCATGTATGCATGCTAAGTCGCTTCAGTCATGTCCGATTCTATGCAACCCCATGGACAGCAGCCCACCAGGCTCCTCTGTCCACAGGATTCTCCAGGCAAGAATACTAGAGAGGGTTGCCGTTTCCTTCTCCAGCGTACCTATTGACTATGGTATTATTGTATTAACATGGTAATCTCATGGCGGGTGATAGAGAGGAGATCTGGCAGCAAATTCTGGATCTTCATTTAAATAACATATGAGTTTGGGAAATTTAGTTAATCCCTACTACTTCAATTTCTTCATTTAAAAACTATTTAGAAATAGCAACTCAGTAGTGAACACTGAAGACTAATCAACTAATGAAGATAGTTTCATACTGAGTCCATAACGTTAATTTTAATTACTGATTACATGTTTAGCCTTGAAATAAGCTTCCTAAATTCATTATTTAGTGAGTATTAATTATTTTGATGAACAATGAACTCAATGTGCTGTGGCTTTGTTGGTTTGTTTTACTCATAACTAAGACATTCTTTTCCCTCATGAAAGAAAATAAAATAATTTAATGCCAGATTGAAGGTCCTTGACTCACTATTGCAGGTAAACTAGTATATCTCAAGGGTTTCACAGATCATTCTTGACTATCCAACAAAATTATGGAGGCTGAAGCTTCTGAAGCTTGTTTAAGCAATTGTACAGCGTTTTTTCTTTTTTAAAAAAATTTTTGTAGTTGTTGCTTTGTTTTCACATTGTACTCCTAACTCATAGCAGAGCTATTGATGAAAAAGTTGTGTAATCATGTTTATTTAATTAACAAATAAAACCCAAAGGAATTATTGTATCAAATCCTTTCATAATCTTTAAAATGCTGATTTCTTTTTATTATTTCCAGCTGCATTTGAATTTCACACATTTCTTGGGCATAAAAATAGATAGAATGCTGTTCTTGGAAACCTCTACTCTCCAGACCATTCTTGTGACATTCTAAAATTTGCAGAATATTTTTTTTCATTGTTAGCTGATTTGGCTAGTTCTTTATATGAAGTTTTTCAAAACTGAAATGAATATTTTTGTGGAATATTCAAGCCATGCATTTCTGGAGAATGTATCACTGTTTATTTGCTTCAAATATTTTTTTATATAAAATAATTTGCATCATTCATACTTTAAAGGACTGTTATACAGTGGTCATGTATGGATGTTAAGAGTTGGACTGTGAAGAAAGCTGAGCGCTGAAGAATTGATGCTTTTGAACTGTGGTGTTGGAGAAGACTCTTGAGAGTCCCTTGGACTACAAGGAGATCCAGCCAGTCCATTCTGAAGGTGATCAGCCCTGGGATTTCTTTGGAGGGAATGATGCTGAAGGTGAAACTCCAGTACTTTGGCCACCTCATGCGAAGAGTTGACTCATTGGAAAAGACTCTGAGGCTGGGAGGGGTTGGGGGCAGGAGGAGAAGGGGACGACCGAGGATCAGATGGATGGATGGTATCACTGACTCGATGGACGTGAGTCTAAGTGAACTCCGGGAGTTGGTGATGGACAGCGAGTCCTGGCGTGCTGCAATTCATGGGGTCGCAAAGAGTCGGACACGACTGAGTGACTGAACTAACTAACTAAATACTGTAGTTTTAGTTTTTTTCACATATAAATATTCAAGTTACTGAACCTATTAATACAAAGATATTTAAAACCAAGTGGGAAGCTTTAATTTTCATCTTTACAACATTTTTCTGTAACTGACTGCCAAAGGGCTGCTTTGGATTTATTTTGAATTGTGAATTACCATTTTGATCTCAATGGTCTTTAAAATCATGATTAGCAAGAAGATAAGTGTTAGAAATTTTACATGTATATATAAATATTACAATGTTAGAAGTATATATATACATACACGTATGTGGTTCATTTTTATTTTATGCTTATGTATGTACATTAATTTGGTAGAGCTGATGTAACAAAGTAAGGTACAGTTGGTAGCTTAAAACAATAGACATTTATTTTCTCATAGTTCTAAAGCCTAGACATCTGAAATCAAGGTGTCAGTAGAGCCATGCTTTCTCTATTAAGTTTCCAGGTGAGGAGCTTCCTTGCCTCTTCCAGCATTTGGTGTTTGCAAACTTTCCTTGACATTCCTTGGGTTGTAGATATTAGGTTGGCCACAAAATTTATTCATGGTTTTCTGTAATAGCTGAAAAATCCAGATGAACTTTATGGCCAGCCTAATACATCACTCCAGTCACATGTTCATCTTCTCCTTGTGTGTCTTCATATCATTTTCCCTCTGTGCCTCTCTATCTCTTTGTCTCAAACTTTCTTTTTTATTATATAAGGACACCATATTGGATTAGGGCCTGCAGTAAAGGCCTCCTAGTAACTAGATGACCTAGGCAAGGAGGCTAATTACAAATAATGTCACAGCTTGAAGTCCTGGAACTTTTCCCTTCAAGATAAGTTTGTGGGGTGACATAATTAAACCAAAATAGTGTGTTTATTGAATGAATTTACCTTTGAGTAGCTCTAGTTTTCTCCCTTTTCTAAATGAAATAAGGAATCAGGATAATTATCATCTTCTAAGCAAATTTAATGGTCAAGGAAATTTTCAAGTGGACTAAAATCTTGAAAACATGACTTCATTCACATTTCTTTTAAAGATAGGCCATAGTATTCCTCTCATGAGATTCCTCTTTAAAATACAAACTGAGCACAAAATTCATTCTAGATCACATTTTTGGTGATTGGTTCAGCAGATCAAATTATGCAGACTCCATAGAGAAGGAAAATTTTTATGCTTCAATTTTTATCACAAGTTGAAAAGAGTTGATTCCTTAGGGTGACATTGACATTATGTTAATGCAGGCAACTATAAACTTCTCAGAATAGTATATTCAAAGGACAACATCTGGCATCTAGAGGTCTGAATCCCAAGGGAGGAACAATGCTGCAGGGGGCACAGCATAGCACTATTTATATTAAAATGGAAAGAATGGAAAGACAAAATTGTCTTTGTCACAAAAACATATATCTTCAATCTAATCATGATAAAAGCATCAGACAAATGCATTTTGAGGAACATTCTACAAAACACCTGACCAGTCCTCATAAATATCTTTAAATGACTCCTTGACGTCATTGGAACAAAGACTTTGAGAAAACACTGTCTTCAAGAGGGGCTTGGGAGACATGAAAATCAATGCAATGTAGTATCTTGGATGGGATCCTAGGACAGAAAAAGAACATGAGGGAAAACACCAGGGACATTTTAAAACTTTGTTGATAATAACAGATCGATATTGTGACAAATACACCACAGTAGTGCAAGCTGCTAATACAGAGGAAACCAAGTGGTATGAACTCTCTGAATGATATATATAGCTTTTCCACAAGTGGAAAGAATTCCAAGATAAAAAGCTTATTTTACTAAAAACTGGAAGATGAAACTAACATTTGGCAAACTTGGTCTCCTGTTCAATAAGGGGTTACTGTATTGGGTGAAGGAATCAATACTGTCTTATCAAGAAAAAGTGGGGCTGCCTACTCTACAGTGAAAGGAGGGAGGCATATGTCCAGAACATAAACTATCCTTTGGGATAGCCCCATGTCTTAGATGACAATCAATGGGAAACTGCAGAAATATACAAGAGCCAGGACTGGACTGTTAATAGCTCAGAACCTTCAGAAAGCAAGATGATTTGGGATCACCCCATCAGACAAAGAACTACACCAAGATACTGGCAAATGGGGAAGAAAATAATGTGCAGATTGTGAAGGAGTTCATCTTCTGGCATCATGTATTTGTGCCTTTTCATACTGTCCATGGTGTTCTCCATGCACTGGTCCTTCTCCAGTGGACCACATTTGTGAGAACTCTTCACTATGACCCAGCTGTCTTGCGTGGCCCTGCATGGTATGGGTCATAGGTTCCTTGAGTTATGCAAGCCCTTCGCTATGACAAGACTGATCCCATGATGCTGGGAAAGATTGAAGGCAAAATGAGAAGGGGGCAGCAGAGAATAAGATGGTTAGATAGCATCACCAACTCAATGGACATGAATTTGAACAAACTCCAGGAGAGAGCAGAGGACAGAAGAGGCTGGCATGGTACAGTCCTCGGGGTCTCAAAGAGTCGGACACAACTTAGTGACTGAACAACAGCAACAATAACAACAATGAATGAGTAAAGTTGTAAAAGTATGACCATAAGATCAACTGTGGAAAAGAGGATTGTAATGAATGAAATGAAGTTGCTCAGTCGTGTCTGACACTTTGCAACCCCGTGGACTGTAGCCTACCAGGCTCCTCCGTCCATGGGATTCTCCAGGCAAGAATACTGAAATGGGTTGCCATTTCCTTCTCCAGGGGGGATCTTCCTGATCCAGTGATCCAGGGATCGAACCCGGGTCTCCCGCATTTCAGGCAGACGCTTTAACCTCTCAGCCACCAAGGAAGCTGTAATAGTTAGGAGTATTTCTTTCCTATTTTGGTATTTATGTAGTACTGTATAATTACAGCACTACTGTACAATTTTGCCCCTTCTTCCATTTTTTTAATGTCATCTCACCTAGAAGTATTAGTAGCTATTCTTATATTTTAGTATTTAGGCTGAAGTATATTAAGGAGGGCTCTGACTCAGCTAAAAGAGGAGTGAACTTCACCCAAATGTGGATAATGTAACTGTGTATCCTCTTGGGGAGCAATTAGAATGTTCTCAGTGTATGAGAAAAAGCAGAAACATTACGGGTGAAATGAGATATTTACTTTAAAATTTAGGATGGTTAAAAGAGACATGCATGCAAGCTAAGTCTCTTCAGTCATGTCTGACTCTGTGCCACCCCATGGACTATAACCCTCTAGGTTCCTCTGTCCGTGGGATTCTCCAGGAAAGAATACTGGAGTGGGGTGCTATGCCTTTCTCCAAAACAGATATAGATGCCAAGGTAAATATAAGTGGCAAGATAAAAGGTGGACTGGTGGCACTGGACTGTGTGACTTAGCTATGAGATGCACTGGGTTAGAGAAAGGTATGCAGGATATTGAAGGCAAGATCCGAACGTGTGCCTTTAGACCTTACAGACCTTCTGGCCTTTTTGGCCCCATTTTGCCTTCAGACAGTTAAGTCCTCATGTGTTAAGATCGCCATGGGAGGTGGAAGCACTGTCCCTCCCAGGCTTCCTCTCTGATCTTCTGGCTCAGGAGCTCAGCCAGCTTTTTTCCTTCAGGTTCTCCCCACCCTGGGCCAGATACCCTTGGGAAGGTCATCGGAATCTTCTATAGGTCATTTCACAGTCAAGATGGGAGGCAGTGAGATTGACACTGTTTCTCATTTGCTCTTGAGGGTTTTAGTTTGTCCTCATGGGTTTAAATTTGTTTCTGTGCATATGTCTGCTGCATTTCCAGCTCTTTTTCTGGATTCATGACACTGCCCCCAGGCTCATCATCATAGCTAGATGCTTTCCAAAGACTTTGTGAGCTCTCACAAAGGACTGTGTAAGGACTGATCACCACAGTCAATGACCTACCTCATGTCATTCCTGGTGCATGCATGTGTGCTAAGTCATTTCAGTCATGTCTGACTCTTTGCAACTCTATGGACTGCAGCCCGCCAGGCTCCTCTGTCCATGGGATTCTCTAGGCAAGAATACTGGAGTGGGTTGCCATGCCCTCCTCCAGGGGATCTTCTGACCCCGGGATCCAATGCATGTCTCTTACATCTCCTGTACTGGTAGGTGGGTTCTCATTCATGGTAGTTCTGCTTATCTGGTCAAACCCTTAGTAATATGAAACACACAAAGGAAAGCTGTGGAGGTAGATGAACATGAATGGGAAGCCAGAGGGCAAACATTAGTGTCACAAATCAGACAGAATTTGGAGAAGTAGTTGGATTCTCCTTCCCCACCCCCAACACTGCTTGAGGAAGCAGAGAATAGCAGGTGTATTCGCACAAGAAATAAAGCAACCAGCAGCCACTATAAAGGCAAGATGTCCTAGGAAGACGGTAGCACTTCGAGGACGTTAGGAACCCAAGAAGAGTATCAAGATGCCAACTCAGCCCACTAGGCAGCATGGCCTTCCCCAATTAGCCCGCTCAATTACAAGAAACAAGGTTCTGTAATCAATCACATCTGTACGCAAAGACAAATGAACACAGATTATCAAATTAAAGGAAAAGTAGAAAAATCAACCCTTACTAATTACTTGAAGGAAAGCAGTAACATGAATGAGCCATCAACCTTAACCAACAGAATAATTCATTAACACTGGACTATGCAGGAGCAAGCCTTAAGCATTTAAACACTGAAAACAAATGTGTTTAGATACACTGGACATAATTTAATTCCCACAAAGGATATTGTTATAAACTAGGGGAAAACATACTTTAAAACTTAAAGCCTTAATATAACAAATGAAAAATGAGAAAACATAGTAAGAGGCTGAGAAGCAGAAGGAAGAGAGCTCAGTTATTTACAAGTGAATATGAGTCAGATGAATAATGACATTTTCAACATATACATTGAATGTGGGGTGGCAAAACAATATCTTAAATATACTGGGGGACAGTTAACTTGAAATTTGATTCCTCTGTTCAGGTATACTAGAATTTGTGGGAAAAGACAAATAAAACCATTTTTTTTTGGTGCTCAAAGTCTCAGAAATATTTATCAACTAAAGGATATCTCTAAAATAATTATTTAGGAATAAATAATTTTAAGGAAATCTAGGCTAAAAGAAGTTGCAATTCAAAATACAGCAGTAAATTTTAAGTATTTGTCTAAATAACCCTTGCCATAATTAAAAAAATCTGAATACAGAATCCAGAAGATCTTAAAACAGAAATCTTGATCAGGGAGAAAAGTAAAAATATGCTAAAGGATCTCTTCTTATTCATAGATAAAATGGAGATACTGTTTAGCGCCAGTCTGTAGTGGAGAAATTTGAGATGAATGGAACCAAAAGAATTGTTCAAATCATCAAAAGAAATGAGGAGAAGGTAAAATAGCAAGTGGGGAACTAGAAAACATGAAATGCAATGAGTGAGATGCAACCAGGAAAATGAGTCTAATGAAGGATGAAGTGGAGAGCATCTCGGTGGTTCAAACAATTCAGCAAACAGCCTGTGCAACAGGCTATTTACAAGAAATGGTACTCAAAGTAGAAAAAATAGAAAGTCTAAAAATACTGGGAATGAAATGCTTTTTGCACAAAAAATTAAACCACGTATTGTAACACTGATATCAGGTGAAATTCAAAGAAAAAGGTTTGCAAGGGTTCAGAGGATGCACCTTCATCCTCATCATTCATTACGGTGCCAAAGCTCTGATGAATTAAGGAGGCATTCATTAGGTCTGTGAAGTGCGTCTGAAGTTTGGATGGTACTGTTGTTATTATTAGAAGGTGGCCAAGAACAAGACCAACCCAGTGCATAGTGAAAACAGGAACTTTCAACTCAAACGATTCTGGGGAAACCTGTCTTCAGAGAAGAGTCCCATTTCAGTCAAGGTAAGAGTGGAACAACTCTTTACAAATCCCATGATGATAGAGGTGAGTTTGCAGATAATCAGGGAAGAGATGATTTTGAAGTAAAGCACTCCAGAGTGTGGGAAGAAATGAGGATAAAGAATATAAAGCAGAATGGGGCATGAATCATGGAGGGGACAGTCATCTGAGGGGTATGCCCTGGGATGTAGATGTGCTTGCCCCAGAGAAATCAGCTGTGAAAAGGGAAGCCCTTCCCTTTTCCTCCCAGTAGTTAAGCATCTGTCACAGAGGTGGCAGTTGACAGACTGTCTTTAGGGAAGGCCATCAAGACAAGATGGCCCTTTCTTAGGGTTTTGAGTTGACCTTCTAGTTTTGGTGGCTGGCACTCTCAAAAGGAGGAGCCTCTGCCACTAAGGCTGCCCCCTCTCAAAATTTGCTTCAACCGTGTTCTTGTTACTTGTCACTTTATAGCAGCATCCTTTCCCTGCACAAATGCTTGGAAATGTAAAGAATTATGAGATTCCACTATGAAACATCAATATTGGTGAAATAAACGTTCAAAAGGAAGAAATGAAAATGCAAAAAGTTGGAGATGTATTCCTTATGGACGGAAGTAAGTCATGTATGTACCTACAGACACTCATACACACTCATCTATGCTGATACGCTTGGAAGTATCCTTACAACATCTTCTGAGAGTGCAGAAGTGGCTAGAAACAAGCATGGCTATGTGCATGGAGGTGGAAAGAAGGAGTTGAGAGATGTGAGGGTTCCCCTTCAGGGCCATCCTAACAGCTTCTCCTCTAGTATTTCAGACTCTGGATACAGACTACAGGATGGGAATCCTGGGTCTAGCATTGACTAACTCTGTGATACTTGTATGCAAAATGAGCATAATTCATACAGTCACAGTGAGAATTAGCTGAGCCAATCTAAGCTGTGTGTCTAGCTTTGCATTTGGCTCAGTGAATGTTCAGTAACGTATTATTCTAATCAGTCTTCTTTTTTCCCTATTGGATTGTTTGGCAGAAGAGGAAAGTAAAAGGAAAAAATATATATATATATGTACAAAATATGAGACCTGGCAAAACTGAACTTTAGTAGGAACTTAAACAAATGGTGATATATATGTAGGGGGTTGGGTAGAGATACAGGTTGACCTATACACAGGCATGTCTGCTAGCTGATTCGGGCATATAGAGTCTCATGGAAAGCTTTTCATCAGAGGAACACATTTATTTATAACTTCTCCTCTTGTCAGATATTAAAATATAGACTATTATACCATCCGGAATATATCTGTTTGACTCCTCCTTCTCTTTCTCCTCCGACTACTAAAGATTTCAAAAGAAATCAAAGTCTCAAAAGTTTTATTTTATGTGGAGAAAAATCAACCTTCAAAAAGTCTATCTTGCACCACAATAAAGGTGTTTTTAAAAAGTCTAGTTTGGGAAGCAAGGTTTTAAATATTTTGCTTATAAAGATGCTGCTGAATAGCCAGATTTATTTTTCTTACTAGAGGCAAAATAATACACTTGGTTATTTTTCTATTGGAGGTTGTGGCAGTATGCATTTGCACCAGCAGTGGAGGGAGCTTCATTGTTCTACAGCCTTGCCAGGTCTAGGCATAGTGAATGCATTTTCCCTTCAATCATTCTGGAGGGTGTGTAATGATAACACATGTATAGATTACCTTTACACCTTTTTGTTTTTGTTTAGTTGCCCAGTCGTGTCCGACTCTTGCATGCCATGGACTGTAGCCCATCAGGCTCCTGTGTCTATGGGATTCTCCAGGCAAAAATACTGTTCAGTTCAGTCACTCAGTCATATCTGACTCTTTGCAACCCCATGGACAGCAGCACGCCAGGCTTCCCTGTTTATCACCAACTCCCGGAGCCTCATGTCCATCACATCAGTGATGCCATCCAACCATCTCATCCTCTGTCATCCTCTTCTTCTTTTGGCTTCAATCTTTCCCAGCATCAGGGTCTTTTCCAATGAGTCGGTTCTTTGCATCAGGTGGCCAAAGAATCGGAGTTTCAGCTTCAACATCAATCCTTCCAGTGAATATTCAGGACTGATTTCCTTTAGGACTGGCTGGTTGGATCTCCTTGCAGTTCAAAGGACTATCAAGTGTCTTCTCCAACACCACAGTTCAAAAGCATCCATTTTTCAGTGCTCAGCTTTCTTTATAGTCCAACTCTCACATCCATACATGACCCCTGGAAAAACCATAGCTTTGACTAGACAGACCTTTGTTGGTAAAGTAATGTCTCTGCTTTTTAATATGCTGTCTAGGTTGGTCATAGCTTTTCTTCCAAGGAGCAAGAGTCTTTTAATTTCTTGGCTGCAGTCACCATCTGCAATGATTTTGGAGCCACACCACCACCACCCCCCCAAAAAGAGAAATCTCTCACTGTTTCCCCCTTCTATTTCCCATGAAGTGATGGGACCGGATGCCATAATCTTAGTTTTCTGAATGCTGAGCTTTAAGCCAAGTTTTTCCCTCTCCTCTTTCACTTTCATCAAGAGGCTCTTTAACTCTTCTTCACTTTCTGCCATAGAGGTGGTGTCATCTGCATATCTGAGGTTATTGATATTTCTCCCGGCAATCTTGATTCCTGCTTGTCATTCATCCAGCCTGGCATTGTTGCCATTTCCTTCTCCATTTCAACTTTACCTATACTCACTTTAGGACATTTCGTTGACTTAGTGATCTTTGGTGCACTGTCTGTACAAGTTTCTTGCTGTTCTCAGTTTTCATTATGATTTCTTCTTGGAAAAAAATGGATTATTATGACCTGTATTTCTGAATTCTTCAACCTATGAGATTTTTTTCTAACTACTCTTATTATTACTTATTTCTAGCTTAACTGATGGTGATATTCATATGAACATAGTTAATCTGATTCCAATCTTTTAAATTTGGTGACATTTTAGTTGAAAATCTAATAAAAATGATAATTATTTAACAACTGTTTTTTATGCACTGACTAGAAATTCCAGTGGATAAGCTGAGCTTACTGTTCTTATAAAGATCCTTTAACCATGTTCATGTGTTTCTTTCTGAGCCTTATATTATGTCCCATTGACCTATTTGTCTATCATCTTCCTAATATCATTCTGGCTTAATTAATGCAACCTTGTATTATGTCTTGAATTTGATAAGTGTGAATACTCTGGATTTTTTTCTTCTTCAGTATCATGTTGATAACTCTGGGTTTATTATTTTTCTACATAAAATTTAGGATTTTTTATTGATATCTACAAAATAGCTTGCAAGGATTTTTACTGAGATACATTTATTATTTTGTAATGACATGTATTAGCCCTGATAATTTTCTTTATTCTAAGCCAACTTTGTAATTAATATAGCTACTCTAGTTTCTTTTGCTTAGTGTTGGCATGGGAAATCTTTCTCCACTACTTTTGCTTTATCTATCTGTTTCTTTACATATAAAGTCTGTTTCTTGAGACTTGATAGAGTTGAGTCTTGATTTTATAGCCACTTCTACAATTTCTGTGTTTTAACTGATATATCTAGGTCTTTAATTTAAAGTACTTACTGATATCATTGGATTTAGTGCCTCTATGTTTATAACTGTTTCTATTCACTACATTGATTCTATTTTCTTTTTAAATATGTTCCAGCTTTCTTACTTTTTTGGTATTATTTGGGTATTTTGTTTGATTCCATATTCTTTCCTCTCTTACCACATCAGCTATACTTCTTCTAATTTTTTAAGTAGTTATTCTAGATTTTGCAAAATACATGTACAACTAAGTCAACTTTTAAGTACTGATAGTACAATATCAGTTCATGAGTAGTGCAGGTAACAAAATATTTCCATTTCATTACTCCTGTCCCTCATAATATGATTGTTATTCATTTCACTTATTTATCTATAGATCAATTAAGATAATAAAATATAATATTTCATTTTACTTATTTTTCTCTTTCCTGATGTTCTTTATATAGGTTAAGTTTCTGACTATATCATTTTACTTCTCTCTGAAGAAGACACTCTTGCAAGGGAGGTCTATTGGTGACAAATTTTTTGGTGACTATATTTTTTGAAGCTAAGTAAATATAATGCAAATTATCTTAACAGAGGTAATGGAACACTTGGGCTTCCCAGGTGGCTCAGTGGCAAAGGATCTGCTTGCCAATGCAGGAAATGCAGGAGCCTTGTGTCCTATCTCTGGGTGAGGAAGATTCCATGGAGAAGGACATGGCAACCTACTCCAATATTCCTCTCTGGAAAGTACCATAGACAGAAGAACCTGACGGGCTGCAGTCCATGGGGCCCCAAAGAGTTGGGCACAACTGAGTGAGCCTGCACACACACAATGGAGCACTTAGAAGCCAGATGAAGTCTTGTGGTTTCAACAGAGCAGGAAAAAAAGAAAAACAGGGGCTCTCTAGAACCCCTGGGCTGGACGGATGAAAAGAATCAGCCAACTGAGTGTAGAATCTGGAGCCAGAGCAGCCTGTCGAGCAGGAGTTGAATCCAGGGAGCAGATATTGCCAATGAGAGAGATAAGGTTTGGGATGGAGAACAAGGGGAAGAGATGTGCCACTTCCTTCCTCTGCCTACTCTGCTGTCTTCCCTGGTCCACCTTCAGTGGAAGAGATTGACAGAAGACCAGGATAACATGCCCCTTCAGCAGCCAGACACCTGTTTTGCAAAGCAGTATAGGCAAAGAATGAAGAATACAGCTAAGGACAAAAGACTCAGAGGCATTTATGTATTATATTTGTTAATATCTTAGAAACACTCATTCAAGAAAAAATAAATTATTTGTCATCATACTGTGCCAAATACTAAAATGACAGGTACTGGGAAACAAAAGCACTAGGAAATTAGGTAAATGATTCTAAGGGTCAATTCAGTACAGTCACTCAGTCCTGTCTGACTCTGTGACCCATGGTCTGCAGCATGCCAGGCCCCTCTGCCCATGCAATTTTCCAGGCAAGAAGACTGGAGTGGGTTGCCATTTCCTTCTCCAGAAACACTGCCCCTTCCTTATCTCTTCTGTTTCTGTTAGCATTCACATCACAACTACTAGCCAAACGAGACAATCTTCTTCCCAAATTATATCTGGAATATCTTCATTTATCACTTTTCCTGCTAAAAAAACTTGAATGCAAACCGTTGTTATCTTTTGCCTTTAATATTATGGGAGCTTCCTATTCTTCTGTTGGGCCTCTCACTCTAAAATCCTCAAAATAACAAGAGTAAACTTTTGAAAATATAAGATAGGTCAGGAACATGACTATTCAATAGATTTCCCAAATTTAAGTAAAATTCAGGTGATATTATAAGACATTCACAAATGTGTATAACTCAGTCCCTGATTTCTTTTGCAAACTCATTTCATACCACCTGGGAATCCCCACTGAACCAGTGGTAAAGAATCTGCTTGCAGTGCAGGAGACAGAGGTTTGATCCCTGGATGGGGAAGGTACCCTGAAGGATGTGGCAACCTGCTCCAGTATTCTTGCCTGGGAAATCCCATGGACAGAGGAGCCTGGTGGGCTACAGTCCATGGAGTTGCAAAGAGTCGGAGACCACTGAGCGTGCACATACGCACACACACACTATTCTTTGTCTGAGGTCTGTTTATTTACTTATCGTTTCATAGTTATTAGTTTATTTGCTTGTCAAAAATAAGTCATCTCTACTAGACTGACTACAAGACAGAGGAGAAAAAGAACTATCATTGCTTTGCTGATTTTTGGATATCCTTGTCTATTCAGTCTTTAGTAGTAGGCTTGCAATACATATTTGTGTGTGTATAGATGAATTAGTATAGAAAAATAAGTTATGCTTTGAAACTATTCTTCATATAGTTCCTTTATGTTAAACTCCCAAGAATTACCGAGGGATATTTAATTCTGATGTAGTTGATTGAACCATGGATGGTTGCAGCTTGATATCAGGAGATTCTCAAAGGATTTTCAAGCATGGCATATGTTTGAAAAAAAAAAAAAAAGACTATCAAGACATTTTCCCTAGCAAAACACAATTCCCCAACAAAAATGATCAGGCATTACCTCATGAGATAGTTTGAAATTTAGCATGAAATCATCTATGAAGTATTCTGATTAGATAACTGACCACTGCAGGACCAAGGAAAGAAAATAGTAGTCTACAGAGAGATAGTGTCATACCACTGAATCCTTTCATAGATAGTAAGGTTAGACACAAAAGGAAAGCCTAGAAAATAGCTCAGAGAAATGTCACAGGCTGTAGGACTCCAAAGCTTGATGCAATCTTGGATGTGCTATTTGGCTGGCCTTGATAGGAAAGACTTCTTTCAGTGTTTCTGTTCTGATCACGTCAGCAACCTTCATTCTCCTCAATGCATTGTCTGTTGGTGGCCAGCACATTAAGACCCTTATCAGCAAATACACCAAGGGACCTTGATGTTTTTTTAATTGAAGTATATTTTATTTACACTAATATGTTAGTTACAGTCTGACACAAAATTGCAGATCATATCATACAATATACAATATAAATTTTCTAAGTAGTTAATAAGCAAACACAAAGAGATATAGGATATATAACAGATCATCAGCTATAGGGTTCTTTAAATGTAGATATTTATTGGAATTTCAAGGCAAGTTTAGTTATGGAAATATTAATGATTTACAACCTGGTCTTTTTTGGATTTTCCTGTACTTTCACACTTATAATTCAATAAATTCCAGCATTTCTCTGCCTCCAAATCTAGTTTCCTGACTACACTCATCTGCATGAAATAATTGTGCCAGTACTCTTAACAGCCACTCTGTACTAGTGATACAGGGCTACTTTTTTTTTTTTTTTCCTCCTGTACCTTTTTCCTCCCGTACCTCCTATGTCAGAACTCAAGGAGGGTGACCACTTTTCAGGGTATGTTCTATAAAATTCTTTTTTTTTTTTTTTTGTTAAGGAGACACAGATATATAGAACAGTTTTTTGGACTCTGTGGGATAGGGTGAGGGTGGGATGATTTGGGAGAATGGCATTGAAACATGTATAATATCATATATGAAACAAATAGCCAGTCCAAAAAAATAATAAAATGAAATAATAAACCCTTTCCTAGGGAAAAAAAAAATGAATTAACAGCCAAAAGAATTGGAGCTAAATATTTGTAAATTATATGTGAAATGAATCTTATAGCTGCTCACAAGACTAGTAGATGACCCAAGAGTGCTTAGTACCAAAAAAAAGGCTCCATTTTTATAGTGTAACCAATAGTTAATTCTCATGTATGTTTGTAGTCTATGAAATATGTATAATGCACAGAAATATCTATTAAAATGCATATATATTCATATACATTACACATGTATCCATTTTTATAAACACAAATTATTACCTTATATAAAAAAGCTTTTGAATGTTAAAATGTTCTCAAAACTTAAAAAATTATGGACAACTTTTAAGAATATTCCAAATAATAAGTTGATATTTATATTATAATTATGTATTTATATATATAATATATTCATACTAATAAAAATCATACCTTTAATACAGTTTAAGGCATATATTCAAATATAAACATTGAGTGATTGGAGTCATGGAATAAATATATATGAATTTACAATCCTAAATTCATTGGAGTTTATCTTCAATTCTCATAAAATATATATATGAATCTTAGAGTCACAGTGATGAACTAAACCCAGACAATGTTCTTGCAGATTTCAAGGAAATACACTTAATGTAGGAACATGCATTAGGCCTTCAACAAAATGCACTGTGATTTTTACATATCAAGAAAAAACTCTTAATATCATGGACTTGTGACACATGACTCCATAATTGCTACATATACAGGTTGGTGCTGTTATTTAGTCTCTCAGCCATGTCTGACTCTTCCGTGATCCCATGGTCTACATAGCCCTCCAGGCTTCTCTGTCCATAGGATTTCCCATGCAAGAATACTGGAGTAGGTTGCCATTTCCTTCTCCAATACACACAAGAGATACATACAATTTTTACTGATTTTATGGACCGTGTATGTGTTTACTGAACTTTGATTTTGGAGACTCTGTGAAAATATTTATTGCATTGAGTTTGATGGTGAAAAGTCAAGAGAAATGCTTGGCTCTGTAGTATCAAGATTAAAGTTTTAAGTACTCAATGTGCAACCAAACAAACAAGTGAAAACCGAGTGTTTAGACTGTGTGCTGTAGTATGGGCTCTAGAAAAGATGAAACTTCAACCTTTTTTGTATCTTTCGTCTTCAACACTATGCAGACTAATTATCACATAAATTTTGAAAGAAATCCCTATGGTCCTCCTAAACATAGTTCTGGGTTTTCAATAGAGAAGCATTTGTGAAGGTTCTCAACTCTAAATATGTCTAATTAGCTTTCCTTGTGCATTGAGACAAATTTCTTTCAAGATTCAAAGCTAAAGTTAGAAACAATTTTAAATGATATCAGAATCTGGTTTGATAGCACTTTGATTTTAAATATAAAATGAAATGTTTGAGAAACTATAGGCAAATTGTCATGTTAAATTATAGGCATTTGTCAAAGTTTCAGCCCTTTTAAAACACTTTATTGCAAGTTATTGAAATGATAACAGATCACTCTGAGTTTTCATATCTTTTAAATTTTATATTACTTTTAAATTTTATATTACTGACATTAAAATATTACATTATTTCAGCATTTTAATATGATATACATGAATAAATACATATATATTATAGCTGAGACCATATATAGAGCAATAGCTACAAAAAAATTTATTTTTGATTTTGCTTTAAAATCAAACTTGGGACTTCCCCAGGGTCCAGCAGTTAAGACTCTGTACTCCCAATGCAAGGTTTGATCTCTGGTCAGGGAACTAGGATCCTGTATGCCACACTGGGTGGTCAGAAAAAAAATTAAGAAAAATAAAAATAAAATTAAACTTTACTCTTGATGTTGAAAGAATGCTGTTTCTGTACTTAGTATCATTTATTCAAATCAGAAAAATCTCCTTAACATATTTTATACTTCTGGTAATTTTACAAAAACAATTTTTACTGGGGATATAGTTTCATAAAAAATTCTTCTTTCTCTGAAGTCCTAACTTAACTGGACCACATGCAATTTTCTTTACTAACAGCTCTATGATAAAGAAACTTTGGAAACAACTTCAGTTCACTTCAGTTGTTCAGCCGTGTTCGACTCTTTGTGACCCCATGAACCACAACACGCAAGGCCTCCTTGTCCATCACCAATTCCCAGAGTTCACTTAAACTCACATCTATAGAGTCAATGATGCCATCCAGCCATTTCATCCTTGTCATACCCTTCTACTCCTGCCCCAAATCCCTCCCAGCATCAGGGTCTTTTCCAATGAGTCAACTCTTCTCATGAGGTGGCCAAAGTATTGGAGTTTCAGCTTCAGCATCAGTCCTTCCAAAGAACACCCAGGACTGATCTCCTTTAGGATGGACCGGTTGGATCTCCTTGCAGTCCAAGGGACTCTCAAGAGTCTTCTCCAAAACCACACTTCAAAAGCATCAGTTCTTCAGTGCTCAGCTTTCTTCACAGTCCAACTCTCACATCCATACATGACCACTGGAAAAACCATAGCCTTGACTAGACGGACCTTTGACTTCACATTCTAGGATGTCTGGCTCTAGGTGCAAACCATCATGCTTATCTGGGTCGTGAATCTCTCTTTTGTATGGTTCTTCTGTATATTCTTGCCACCTCTTCTTAATATCTTCTGCTTCTGTTAGGTCCAGACCATTTCTGTCCTTTATCGAGCCCATCTTTGCATGAAATGTTCCCTTGGTATCTCTAATTTTCTTGAAGAGATCTCTAGTCTTTCCCATTCTGTTGTTTTCCTCTATTTCTTTTCATTGATCCCTGAGGAAGGCTTTCTTATCTCTCCTTGCTATTTTTTGGAACTCTGCATTCAGATGCTTATATCTTTCCTTTTCTCCTTTGCTTTTTGCTTCTCTTCTTTCACAGCTATTTGTAAGGCCTCCTCAGATGGCCATTTTGCTTTTTTGCATTTCTTTTCCATGGGGATGGTCTTGATCCCTGTCTACTGTACAAGGTCGCGAATCTCCATCCATAGTTCATCAGGCACTCTAACAGATCTAGGCCCTTAAATCTATTTCTCACTTCCACTGTATAGTCATAAGGGATTTGACTTAGGTCATATCTAAATGGTCTAGTGGTTTTCCCCACTTTCTTCAATTTAAGTCTGAATTTGGCAATAAGGTGTTCATGATCTGAGCCACAGTCAGGTTCTGGTCTTGTTTTTGCTGGAAAATTCATCAATGGCTTATTTTAATATAGCCAATAATTATATAACTCATGTCAGGCACTGTGCCAATTACTTTCTAAATTTCTCTGATAAGTTTCTTGTACATTTAACCCGATTTTGGTGTCTTATTTTTGGCTGATCCAAACAAACAGAGACAGTATACAGATCCAGGTGGCCCAGAATGTTACCGATGACTGATGTGATGTTAGTGGAGCTTCCGTCTTAAGCTATGAAATGTCTATGGCTGTATACCCATGTTTTGGATTTCTTGAACAAGATAAACCATTCTTTAAAAAGAGTGGTATTTTTTATCCTTTCTCCCTGTGATAACGATTTCTTCACTGGGGAAATAAACTGTAATTAGCAGAGCGCATTTCCACACGACTTGGGCATTCTACCAGTGATTTATAAATTATACATCATATGCCTTGAGATTTATGTTGTGATACTTTGTGCTTGTCATCTCAGATGTAAAACAAAGAAGCAGGAAGCCAGAATATATGGCAAAGGTAAAAACAGCCTCCAGGTTTTCTGCAGTTAGTTTGTGAAGACTTCCAACACTAGGGGGCAGCAGGCGGCTGCGACCGGTGCACTAAGCGCAGGCGGCTGCGACTTGCACACTAAGCGCCGCCAAGAGGAGCTGCCCCACGTCCGAGGTCAGGGGCAGAAGCCAGGAGGACCCTATACCAGAAGGGCGGCGGCCAAGAGGAATTACCCCACGTCTGAGGTCAGGGGCAGTGGCTGAGAGCGCCAGAATGCAACGCGGAGAGGAGCTACCCTGTGTCCGAGGCCAGGGGCGGCGGCTGGGAGGAGCCACCCAACTTCCAACCAGCGGTGGTTGCGTGGGTGCAGGAGGGCGTACAGGAGCCATCTCACATTGAAGGTCAGGAAGGGCGGCAGTGAGGAGATACCCCTCATCCAAGGTAAGGAGCAGAGGCTGAGCTTTGCTAGAGCAGCTGTGAAGAGATACCTCATGCCCAAGGTAAGAGAAGCCCAAGTAAGATGGTAGGTGTTGCAAGAGGGCATCAGAGGGCAGACACACTGAAACCATACTCACAGAAAACTAGTCAGTCTAATCACACTAGGACCACAGTCTTATCTAACTCAATGAAACTAAGACATGCCCACCGGGCA
Organism: Capricornis sumatraensis; assembly: GCF_032405125.1. Lineage (NCBI taxonomy): Eukaryota > Metazoa > Chordata > Mammalia > Artiodactyla > Bovidae > Capricornis > Capricornis sumatraensis. Next base: position 67,100,683 of record NC_091086.1, on the reverse strand, counting down.
ACTGAAGACGGGCAGGTCATGGTAGAGAGGTCTGACAGAATGTGGTCCACTGGAGAAGGGAATGGCAAGCCACTTCATTTTTCTTGCCTTGAGAACCCCATGAACACTATGAAAAGGCAAAATGATAAGATACTGAAAGAGGTACTCCCCAGGTCAGTAGGTGCCCAATATGCTACTGGAGGTCAGTGGAGAAATAACTCCAGAAAGAATGAAGGGATGGAGCCAAAGCAAAAACAATACCCAGCTGTGGATGTGACTGGTGATAGAAGCAAGATCCAATGCTGTAAAGAGCAATATTGCATAGGAACCTGGAATGTCAGGTCCGTGAATCAAGGCAAATTGGAAGTGGTCAAACAGGAGATGGCAAGAGTGAACGTCGACATCCTAGGAATCAGCGAACTAAAATGGACTGGGATGGGTGAATTCAACTCAGATGACCATTATATCTACTACTGTGGGCAGGAATCCCTCAGAAGAAATGAAGTAGCCATCATCGTCAACAAAAGAGTCCGAAATGCAGTACTTGGATGCAATCTCAGAAACGACAGAATGATCTCTGTTCATCTCCAAGGCAAACCATTCAATATCACCGTAATCCAACTCCATGCCCCAACCAGTAATGCTGAAGAAGCTGAAGTTGAATAGTTCTATGAAGACCTACAAGACCTTTTAGAAGTAACACCCCCCAAAAATGTGCTTTTCATTATAGGGGACTGGAATGCAAAAGTAGGAAGTCAAGAAACACCTGGATTAACAGGCAAATTTGGCCTTGGAATGTGGAATGAAGCAGGGCAAAGACTAATAGAGTTTTGCCAAGAAAATGCACTAGTCGTAGAAAACACCCTCTTCCAGCAATACAAGAGAAGACTCAATACATAGACATCACCAGATGGTCAACACCGAAATCAGATTCATTATATTCTTTGCAGCCAAAGATGGAGAAGCTCTATACAGTCAACAAAAACAAGACTAGGAGCTGACTGTGGCTCAGATCATGAACTCCTTATTACCAAATTCAGACTTAAGTTGAAGAAAGTAGGGAAAACCACTAGACCATTCAGGTATGACCTAAATAAAATCCTTTATGATTATACAGTGGAAGTGAGAAATAGATTTAAGGGCCTAGATCTGATAGATAGAGTGCCTGATGAACTATGGATTGAGGTTCGTGACATCGTACAGGAGACAGGAATCAAGAGCATCTGCAAGAAAAAGAAATGCAAACAAGCAAAATGGCTGTCTGGGGAGGCCTTACAAAGAGCTGTGAAAAGAAGAGAAGCAAAAAGCAAAGGAGAAAAGGAGAGATATAAGCATCTGAATGCAGAGTTCCAAATAATAGCAAGGAGAGATAAGAAAGCCTTCTTCAGCGATCAATGCAAAGAAATAGAGGAAAACAACAGAATGGGAAAGACTAGAGATCTCTTCAAAAAAATTAGAGATACCAAGGGAACATTTCATGCAAAGATGGTCTTGACAAGTTCAGTTCAGTTCAGTCACTCAGTCGTGTCCGACTCTTTGTGACCCCATGAATCGCAGCATGCCAGGCCTCCCTATCCATCACCAACTCCTGGAGTTCACTCAAATCCGTGTCCATCGAGTCAGTGATGCCATCCAGCCAGTGATGCCATCCAGCCATCTCATCCTCTGTCGTCCCCTTCTCCTCCTGCCCCCAATCCCTCCCACCATCAGAGTCTTTTCCAATGAGTCAACTCTTCACATAAGGTGGCCAAAGTACTGGAGTTTCACCTTCAGCATCATTCCCTCCAAAGAAATCCCAGGGCTGATCTCCTTCAGAATGGACTGGTTGGATCTCCTTGCAGTCCAACGGACTCTCAAGAGTCTTCTCCAATACCACAGTTCAAAAGCTTCAATTCTTCGGTGCTCAGCTTTCTTCACAGTCCAACTCTCACATCCATACATGACCACTGGAAAAACCATAGCCTTGACTAGACGGACCTTTGTTGGCAAAGTAATGTCTCTGGTTTTCAATATGCTATCTAGATTGGTCATAAGTTTCCTTCCAAGGAGTAAGCATCTTTTTTTTTTTTTTTAATATAAACATTTATTGTAATTGGAGGTTAATTACTTTACAATATTGTGTTGGTTTTTGCCATACATCAACATGAATCCACAATAGGTATACACGTGTTACCCATCCTGAACCCCCCTCCCTCCTCCCTCCCCTTACCATTGATTTCATGGCTGTAGTCACCATCTGCAGTAATTTTGGAGCCCCCCCAAAATAAAGTGTGACACTGTTTCCACTGTTTCCCCATCTATTTCCCATGAAGTGATGGGACCAGATGTCATGATCTTCGTTTTCTGAATGTGAGCTTTAAGCCAACTTTTTCACTCTCCTCTGGTGGTGTTATCTGTTTTAAATAGTTTGGCTTACCTCAAGCTAATGGCTTCCCTGATGGCTCAGAGTTTAAAGCATCTGCCCGCAATGCAGGAGACCTGGGTTCGATCCCTGGATGGGGAAGATCTCCTGGTGAAGAAAATGGCAACCCACTCCAGCATTCTTGCCTGGAGAATATCATGGACAAGGGAGCCTGGTGGGCTACAGAGGAACCTGGTGGGCTACAGTCCACAGGTTCACAAAGAGTCAGACACAACTGAGCAACTTCACTTTCACCTTCAAGCTAAGGACAGAATTTTGTCATTTCTAGCAAGAAATGATCGAGTGGATATTATGCTAAGGGAAATAACTCAGAGAGAGCAAGATAAACACCGTATGATCTCAAACGAACAAAACAAACAAAATGAAAGTAGACTCATAAATACAGACAACAAATGGAAGTTTGCCAGAGGAGAGGAAACAGCGTGTGAAATAGGTGAGTGGGATCAAGTAGTACAAACCTCCAACTATGAAATAAGTAAGTCACGGAAATGAAACATACAGCATAAGGAATATGGACGATAATATGCAATAATATATAACTTTATATGGGAGCAGATAGTTATTAGACTTATGTTGATCATAGTTTTTAGACTTATCATGCTTATCATGCATACAAATGTCAAATCACTATGTTGTACACCTGGAACTAACATAATATTGTACTTTAACTATATTTCAATCAAAGAAAAAGGGATTTCACCCACAGATGACCCAAAAAACTATTTTATAATATTTAGTTTAATTATTATTAAAATCTGTTTTCCAAAACTTTTTAAAAGTTTGAAAAAATTAAAAGTACTCTTGTGAATGGTTCTATCATTTTAAATTATGGTGTTTTAGTTGTTAATTTAAAAATAATTTATTAATTGATTTGAAATTTTGAAAGAGGGAATTTTCTTCTAACTTTGACAGATTTCTTTTTTTAAAAAATCACCTTTTCTTTAATCGTGATTACAAAATTCAGTTATATGACATTTAAAAAGGGCAAGAAGGTTAGGATGGAGGGCAAATCTTATTTCATGGGATGAAAGGATGGGAAACTTTGTAAATATTTAAAATGTTTGGTATTTTAACTGTGACAGTAAATGCATACTATGAGTTTTCAAAATCTTTCAAATGAACACTAGAATAACATGGATTTTATTGTTACTGTTGTTCAGTATCTCAGCCGCGTTTGACTCTTTGTGACCCCATGGACTACAGCATGCCATGTTTTCATGTCCTTCACTTATTTCCATCAAGTTGGAGATTCCATCCAACTATCTCATCCTCTGTCTTTCCTTTCTCCTCCCACCTTCAGTCTTTCCCAGCATTGGGTTCTTTTCCAATGAGTCAGTTCTTCTTATCAGGTGGCCAAAGGATTGGAGTTTTAGCTTCAGCATCAGTCCTTCCAATAAATATTCAGTGTTGATTTCCTTTAGGATTGATTGGTTTGATCTCCTTGCAGTCCAAAGGACTCTCAAGAGTCTTCTCCAACACCACAGTTCAAAAGCAGCTATGCTTCAGCACTCAACTTTCTATGTAATGTCCAGAGTTTTTAACTATATTTGAATGAATAGAAGCATATGTCTATTGAATCTTCCTAGAACTGTTCTAAACTTTCATTTTGTACAATAAGTAAACATACAGTTTTAAAAAAAGTATATTGAGAAAGAGAAACAAATTAGGCAAAAATAATTTTTTTTAAAGTAATACAAACAAATCCTCAGGCGTTCCAGATATTGGAGTTTTCATATATGTACTTTTAATATAATTATAAAGTATTGTACATAAAAGCAAAAAGACTATAGAAGAATACTTGAACAAATGGATAGCTATAAAAAAGAAAAAACTGAATACATGGGGACTGGCAAATAACCAATATTTATTTAAATATGAAAAAGTAGAATTAATATAAAAAAGGAGAGATAAAAGTATCTGAATAAAATTCAATCAAGACTGAAACAAATACAGATACCCATGTGCACACACAAACATATTGATAAGTTAACGCTATGAAGAACTGTATCCAAAAAACTGAATTAGGAAAATGGAAAATTTTATGGAATATTATATTTAAAAATTACTCATGTTATCCAAATTAAAGACTAAAAATGATTAGATCACTAAACATTATGCAAATTTGATTGCTTCTCAGTCTCATCATTTTTAAGACATAAGTGAAGTAGCTCAGTTGTGTCTGACTCTTTGCGACCCTATGAACTGTAGGCCTACCAGGCTCCCCCGTCCATGGGATTTTCCAGGCAAAGGTACTGGAGTGGGTTGCCATTTAACTGAAACTTTAAAAATATATTTATCACTGTATCAAAGAAACTCTTCTGGAAATTAGGAAAAGCAATAAGTCTAATTCAGTCCCTAAGCTAGTTATGTCAAAAATTTTAAAATTCAATTAAATTTAAATTAATTAAAATTCAATTCAATTCAATTGAACTAAAATTCAATTAAAATAAATACTATGAGGTAACATCATTTTTCCTCATATATCAAACATTTTTCAGTAAAATTTGAGCAAACCAAATAAGGCACTTGTAAAACATTATGAGTATTATGGCTTATTTTACCCTTGCAAGTATGCTAAATGTTAGTTGATAATAACGTTATTAGACTAAAGAAGCAAAATCAAATGATCAATTCTATTGATCCAAAAAAGACATTTCCTGAATTAATGTTAAAAAAAAATAGCCAACTAGTAACGGAATTAAACTTCATTAAATTGGTAAATGTTATCTGTCAAAATCTTACAACAAATAATGATGTGTTGTTGTTGTTCAGTTGTCAAGTTGTGTCTTTCTCTTTATGACCTCGTGGACTGTAGCACACCAGGCTTCTCTGTCCTCCACAATCTCCCAGAGCTTGCTCAAATTTATGTCCATGGAGACAGTGTTGCTATCTAATTATCTCATCCTCTGTCACGCCCTTCTTTTGCCTTCAGTCTTTTCCAGCATCAAGGGCTTTTCCAATGAGTTGGCCCTTTGCATTAGATGGCCAAAGTATTGGAGCCTCAGCTTCAGCATCAGTCCTTCCAATGAATATTCAGGACTGATTTCCTTTAGGATTGACTAGTTTGATCATGCAGTCCAAGAAACTCTACAGCACCACAATTTGAAAGCATTAGTTCTTTGGTTCTCAGCCTTGTTTATGGTACAAACTTCACATCCATACATGACTACTGGAAAAGCCATAGCTTTGGCTATAAAGATTTTTGTTGGCAAAATGATGTCTCTGCTTTTTAATACTCTGTTTAGGTTTGTCATAGCTTTCCTTCCAAGGAGCAAGTGTCTTTGAATTTCATGGATGCAGTCACCATCTGCAGTGATTTTGGAGCCCAAGAAAATAAAGTCTGTCACTGTGTTCACTTTTTCCCCATCTAATAGCCATGAAGTGATGCGACCAGATGCCATGATCTTTATTTCTTTGAATGTTGAGTTTCACGTCAGCTTTTTCACTCTCCTCTTTCATCCTCATCATGAAGCTCTTTAGTTCCTCTTCACTTTCTGCCATTAGAGTGGTATCATCTGCATATTTGAGGTTATTGATATTTCTCTCAGCAATCTCGATTCCAGCTTGTGCTTCATCCAGTCTGGCATTTCACATGATGTACTCTGCATATAAGTTAAGTGAGCAAGGTGACAATATGCAGCCTTGACATACTCCTTTCCCAATTTGGAACCAGTCTGTTGTTCCATGTTGAGTTCTAACTGTTGCTTCCTGACCTGCATACAGGTTTCTCAGGAGGCAGGTAAGGTGGTCTGGTATTCCCATGTCTTTAAGAATTTTTCACAATTTGTAGTGATCCACAGAGTCAAATGCTTTAGTGTAGTCAATGAAACACAGGTAGATGTTTTTTGGATTAAACTGTAAGTTTGCAGTTTTCTTTGTTGACAATTTTATATATATATGTATGTCAACAAACAAATATAAAAGTAGGGAAAGAGGATATATAAGTGCCCATTTTGAAATATACTGTCCTCTGAGCACACATGAAAAAATATATTAATTCAACAGGTAATTATTATGCCTTATGTTACAGAAGGCACCACCATAAGTTTTCATCCAAAAGCACTTCTCTGTGAACTGTGACATCAAAAATATGGAATAGCTTAATGTGTTTCTTAATATGTTTTGAAACTTGCGATGATGTAAGTTGACAAATTCCATTTAGCCTTTTTAGTAAAAAGGAACCTTTTGTATGAGTGTTTTCATCATCCCTGAATTCATGCTACAGGTCAGTCAACACTCTGCACCACTTACTGTCAATATTGGGGTCAACTGTAGATAGCTTATCTAAGAAGACTATGGATTATTTCTGGTCCTCAAAATATTTGTTTATAGTTTAAACTAGACAGGCAAATAGAAATTAGAAGCGAAATATTACAAATTATAGAGCAATTTGGTATTACCATAAGAATCTATGTTATTTTACCAAAGTATCTTGCTGTACAGATTAGAAAAAGTTAAAAAAGAAAGTGTTTCACCAACAGTATCTTATGCAGCATCATCTAGCTAATAGAACTACTAAAATTAAGCTAGAATATATGAAAAATTGCCAGTTTAGTACTTTAATATGCTTTATAAGCTAGCTATTCAATAAATACTCATTATGACTGACAGTCTCATATCACATGTGGCAAAATTAAGTGCTTTGAGCATCCCATTTTTGCAAATAAAGAAAAACTAGATAACCACTAGTCAAGTAAGAATTCCTAAAGGGTATTGGAGATAGGCTTATGTAATATCTAAACATCCTTTCAATTCATTCTATACACCAAAATATCCAATCTAGGCAATATTTTCATTGTTTTTCTTACATTTCTTTTCAAATGATAAAATTTCCTTTTCTTATTGCTTAGATTCATGTACATGGTGACTGCATATTTAAGCTTTAGTGATTGCATTCAGGCTTTTTTTTCCTCCCCCCAAGTAAGGGTATTTGTGGTTTAACAACATTTCTGTGATTTCTCAACGTAGTGACCCAACTGTTTTCGCTTTTTCACTGAGAATGCTCTCCAGTAAAATTGTGAGGTTAGCTTGATTTGTAATAGGCGCTTGTTCACTGGGAATAATAGGCTTGGTCAGGGAACCAATTATTTCACCCTTTCCTCTTTCTAATTGCCAGACAGCAGAAATTCTTAACCTCTAATAAGAAAGTATGCATTCAACCAGTGTTTGTTGGGAATAATTTACAATAGATTTGACTTCTGGTTTATTGTTTTCCAGAGGCTTATATCTTCTCATTGCATTCATCTAATTTTATTCTAAATTATTATTGCTGCTTCAAGCTTGAATGTATTCTTGTTTGTCATACTGTTTTGTAGATGCATACGGCTCTTGCCCTCCATACCAGGAACAAGAATGAAACACATAATCGGTATAGTGCTCTGTATTGCCCCAATAGGATTTCTTTCCTGATTAAAAATTAAAGGTGGCAATAAGATCTTTAAGTTTTATTCTAAGTGAAAATGTATTTCTGTATTGGATCCCTGTCATAGTGAGTAAGTATGGTCATTAATGATTAAAAATGAACTATTTTATAGTAATTGAAATAGCAGTAAGGTTTAGAGGACTAACCTCATGTCATATGTTCTAGGGGAGTCAAGTATGCAAAGCTTCTTGATGTGGACTTATAATGATATGTTTGTGTATCTGTGAGTTAGTCAAGGTAAGTTGATGGTCTTCCATGGTGTTCACAGAACTGTGGAAGGTACACGAGAGACAATGAATCATGAAAGGTATCACCTAACACTCTTAATTAGTAAAATGAAAACTGTGCTATGTTGTGCTAAGTTGCTTTAGTCGTGTCAGCTTCTTTGTGAATCTATGGACTGTAACCCGCCAGGCTAATCTATCCATGGGATTCTCCAGGCTAGAATACTGGAATGGATTGCCATGCCCTTCTCCAGGGGATCTTCCTGACCCACGGATGGAACCTGTGTCCCTTATGTCTCCAGCATTGGTAGGCAGGTTCTTTATCACTAGCACCAACTGGGAAGTCCCAAAATGAAAACTATTTGTATGCAAATGAAAATGAATTTTGCAGGGAGTTGACTATCTCTGTGCAAAGAAAATGCATATCAGAGTTTGTAGAAGAGAGAAATTACGGTGAAGATGGTTGGCAGTTTTGTAGATGACAAGGCTTGAAAGAGAGAGAAAAGTTTATAAAGTTAGGAATTTTTAGTTAAATAAAACTTTGGGGATAATTCTATCAAAAAAAAGAATGCCTAACTTATAATGGATAATGGTAAGTAGACTTGGTGGTGTGTTTATATAATAAAGATGCCTGAAGATTCCATCTTTGATTAATACCTACATCACCTAAATAGACTCATTCTGTTTCTGTATGTGTACACTGTCCCTCAGTCATCCCTGACTCTTTGTGACCCTATGGACAGTAGCCTGTTAGGCTCCTCTATCCATAGAATTTTCCAGGCAATAATACTAGAATGAATTGCCATTTCCTACTCCAGGGGATCTTCCTAACCCAGGGATCTAACTCACTTCTGTTGATATGTACAAATAAACTATGACAGTGAAAGGTGTCAAATTTAGCCTTGTTGTTTAATAATTTGACTTCTACTTTTGCTTGTAAAATTAATCAGGATATTAAAAGCAACTGTAATTTATTTAGTTTTTACCTGAATCTTGCAGCAATGTCTTATTTATTCCTCACCAAATTTTCAAGTTTGACATTATTTCCATTACACTCTTTCCTTTCTCTTGGATATTTTGTTTAGGTGGGAAAGTAATTAGTTCTGTTAAATGTATGAAAAAAGGTCATTGGAAGTAACTTTTAAATCTTTTTGTAAAATGTTATTTTTTAAACCCCATATATGGGGTGGAAGGAGATTGTCAAAGAAAAGTCTGACAGGAATATCTTTGAACAAATCCAGATAATTTTTCTCCCATGTATCTTTGATGTGGAGAATCTCAGCATCATTGAGACATAATGGTTTATAGAAAGTAGTTTAGAAAATCCATTAACATCTATCATTAGAAAACCCATTATTAACTATCATTAGATCTTAGGTCACTTTTTAGGAGTTTGTTTTTCATCTATAATAATGTTATAATTTTCCTCTCAGCAGAGGAAAAGTTACTCACCAATTTAGTATGGACTGCCCAGCTGGAGCCAGTGGTAAAGAACCCATCTGCCAAAGCTGAAGACGTAAGAAAGGTGGGTTTGATCCTTTGGTCAGGAAGATCCCCTGGAGGAGGGTGTGGCAGTCCACTCCAGTATTCTTGCCTGGAGAATCCCATGGACAGAGGAGCCTGGTGGGCCACAGTTCTTAGGGTCTCGAAGAGTCAGACACGACTGAAGTGATTTAGCACACACACATTATATGTTGTATTATTATATCCCCCAAATCATTGTGAATGATGACTGCCACTTTGAAGTTAAAGATGCTTGCTCCTTGGAAGTAAAGCTATGACAAACCTAGACAGTGTATTAAAAAGCAGAGACATCACTTTGCCAACAAAAGTCCATATAGTCTAAGCTATGGTTTTCCTAGTAGTCGTGTATGGATGTGAGAGTTGGACCAAAAGGAAGGTGAGCACTGAACAACTGATGCTTTTGAACTGTGGTGCTGGAGGAGATTCTCGAGAGTCCCTTGGACAGCCATGAGATCTAACCAGCCAATCCTAAAGGAAATTAACCCTGAGTATTCATTAGAAGGACTGATGCTGAAGTTGAAGCACCAATCCTTTGGTCACCTGATGCGAAGAACTGACTCATTGAAACAGATCCTGATGCTGGGAAAGATTGAGGGCATGTGGAGAAAGGAGGGGGACAGAGGATGAGATGGTTGGGTGTCATCACTGACACAATAGACATGAGCTTGAGCAAATTCTGGGAGATAGTGAAGAACAAGGAAGCCTGGGGTGCTGCAGTCCATTGTGTTACAAAAAAGTAGGATATGACTTAGCAGCTGAACAACAGCAACATTATATGTTGATAAATAGGTATGGCAGAATCTCTTTTCATTTAAAGTTAGCAGAATAGTACTAGTTTAAAAAACTTTGGTCATAAATTACGTATGCACAGTATCTTGATGATTATATAACATGAACTCGTGAACTTACATTCGTAAAAAATTGTTAAACTCCTAGATTTCCTACGCTTTTGTTCTATTTTTAAAGTATAAGAATATTTGTTTGGAATCTTTTCAAGGATAAAACCAGATAAGAAATTTATGAGTTTTCAAATATGTGGAATATATTGAAACATGCACATACATATAAAATGAAAAATAGCACTACATCTAAAGAAGGGCTCTCATAATTTTGGTTTTTTGAGTCAAGTGCAATGAACTGGCCAAGTCTCTTGAGTTATGATGTTGACACTTTTACCACAAAGAGCTGTTATTTGCTCTGAAATCACAAATTATATTTTAATTTCCTAATTGAAAACATCTTATTTTGCAAAGGCTTAGCTATTTTCTGGATTTCTTCTGTAAATTTCTATAATACAAAGCCATATAGCCCATGTCTAAATGTTATAACTAGATGGAGTATGCCTAGTACTTTTATATACATTGTATGGTATTTAATTTAATTATTAAAAAATTCAGCAATGTAATTTTCCTTTGATTCTATTTTCATGTTTTTACATGAGATATATTGTTAAAATAAACATAGCATGTGCAGATTTTATTGCATGCCATCTTTTGAATGGCTTTAGGGTGACTGTTTGTACAAAACTGAAGTCTTGTGATTCCAGTTTGCAACTCAGATAGACAAGTCAGGAATCAAAGAATGAGCACCACTTGTAGGTTGTGATTATATGCTGTAAATAGCACAATAATCAGGCTAATGAAAGTAAATAAGGGCATGGAGACGGCAAATGTTTCATTTGTTTTGGAAGTCTTTATATGGGCTTTTGACAGCAGATTAGCCTACCGTGTAATTCTTGGGTAGTATTTACCATGTTTTACTTTTCTTCTCTATATATTCACTTAATGAAATCAAGGAATTCTCTAAGTATAATTCTGAAAGGCTAAGAGAATCCAAACTTGAATTTAAAGTTTGCTACAGATCCCAGAAAGGAAGAGAAATGTAAATGAGTAATCGTAGAAGTGAGAATTTCCCATATCTGTATAATATAATGCATGATTTGCCAAGCATTTATTTTCTAGTTTTGTAGAAGAGCCAAGAATACTTGTTGAATTCTCATCCACTCCTCCACCTTGTGCCCTTCTTGAATTTTCTCCCTGAACATAATTGAAGAATTTAGTTTTTAGTATGTTTTGAAAATGGTCACATTGGAATTCTGATTAATGTGGGCAAGGTATCAAAGTGAATCATATTTTTCCAAAGAGCAACTTCTGCTGTTAGGAATTTAGTTCCTCTGAAAACTGTCATTTCATTTTGTGATGATAATTTAGAAATACAGCATTTTAAAAGTAGTCTTCCTTACTGACAGACACATACAGCTCCAAGAACATTTATTTATCAGGGACATGACCACAATTTAATTAATAGAATTGCAGTTCTCTCTCTCTCTCTCTTTTTTTTTCCCCCACGAATTTAGTAGTATTTCTTTGGATATTTACAGGCTTAACCTTACTCTGCAATATTTTAAATTCATTTTGGGCTATGGTAAACTTAGGGAAAAATAAACAGAGGCCCAGCAACATTGGTTCAACTCAAGTTTCTACCACCTATTAACTGTATAACTTTCGGAAAGCCATTTACCTTCTCAAAGTAAATGTGAAGCCCTTTATCAAATGAAATTAAAATAACTTTTCACTGACTCTCATGACTGTAAACTGGGCCATAATACCCGATAATTCCTGTACAATTCTGCTCAAGCCTGTAAGCTATATTGCAAATTTAAGATAATTTTAGTTCCAGGGAGTACATATGAAGTTTATAGGATGCATGAGAAGAGAAATATAACCAAAGTCACAATTCTTGCTATAAGGTAATGTGTTTTGTTTGTTAGAATTTACTAATACAAAATGTAATCTCGACAAATTTCTAGATGTTTTAGTGGATTAAACATGAAACAAGCACATTTGTGTACACACACAAACACTCACATACACACATGATAATGGCATGAGGCAATGTACATTCCAGTTACAGGTGAGAGATGGGTACTCACATATACCAATTCCGTATATTTAAATGTGGTATATCCAAACAATGGCTTGAGATTTCAAGATAGAGGCAATTTCTGTGGGTAGTAGAGTGCCTCAGGCAATGTGAGAGAGATCTTCAAGCAACCCTCAGAGTGGTTTAGGTTTGCAAATCAGTTTGGGCCTCTATATACTTACTCCTCATCTCACCAGTCTGCTCCTTGCCTGCTGATTTCCAAGCTCTCCATTCCAAGGTTACTGTTGCCTGGAGCATCTTGTCATTCAGTTGCTAAGTCATGTCCGACTCTTTGTGACCCACAGACTGCAGCATGCCAGGCTCCTCTGTCCTTCACTACCTCCCAGACTTTGCTCAAATTCACGTCCACTGAGTCAGTGATGCTATCTAATCATCTCATCCTCTGTCTTCAATCTTTCCCAGCACCGGGGGCTTTTCCAGTGAGTTGTCTCTTTGGATCAGGTGGCCAAAGTTCTGGAGTTTCAACTTCAGCATCAGTCCTTCCAATGAATATTCAGGTTTAATTTCCTTTAGAACAGTCTGGCTTGATCTCCTTGCTGTCCAGGGACTACCACAATTTGAAAGCTTCAATTCTTCGGCATTGGAGCATTTCTTTCTGCCTAAAATACTCTTTCTCAAGAAGGCTCCTTGACTCACTACCTTGCTTAAGTCAGGCCTCCTTTCATGTGTCCCTCGTGCATAGGGATGCTCTCAACTTTCCAGCAAGAAACAGCTATCTGTCCTGAGACAACCTACTGTCTGCCCTTCCCCACTCTTTGATTTCATAGCACTGATCTCTCATTTACTATGTACCATGCAGTTTAGCAAAGGATTTGCAATATAGGTGATATGATCTGCCCACCCAGGTACTGAGAAATAGAGATGTCAAGTAAATTGTCAGCAGGGCATAGCTGTTTTTGGAACCAGGATTGGAGCCCTTTAAGACATATTCCTGAATTTTTTACTTTATCCACCTTTCCTAGCTGAAATCAATGAGCATGTAGGCCTGACTTGACCTACTTTCATACACATGCAGACATTTCTAATTGCATGTGATATTTAAGTGAGAAAAATCACTTCTGAACTAATATTTGTAATTCTTTAAAACTCATGTTTGGGGAGAGCAGTTCAGATTTTTATCTCACATTTTCTGTTCCTCCTTATACTGACTGGCTTCCGTGTGGCTCAGCAGTAAAGTATCTGCCTGCAATACAGGAGGCACAAGAGATGTGAGTTTGATCCCTGGGTCAGGAAGATCCACTGGAGAAGGAAATGGCAACCCACTCCAGTATTCCTGACTAGGAAATCCCATGCACAGAGGAGTCTGGCAGGCTACAGTCCACATGGTTGCAAGAGCAGGACACGACTTAAGTGACTTCACCACCACAACCATATTGACTTGCTGACATCTCATTTATCATAGTCAGTAGAAAAGTGCAGTGGTTAAAAGATGGACTGCAGAGTCAGAAGCCAGGATATAAAGCCCTGATGTTCTTCTTGGGGTGAGCACCTTGGGGAATTCACTTACTCCCTGGATCTGTTTCATCTGTAGGAGAATAGCAATTTACTTGATGTTTGTGAAGATATGGTAAGTTAACATATGTAAACACTTAGAACAGGTCAGATAGTGCAAGGACGATATATGCGTTAATTTAACAAGACAATTGTATTGTTTTGTACCATATGTACTTGAAGTACTTTTAAATTATTTTTGTTTTATAATAATTTTAGATTTACATAAAAGTGGCAAAGATAGTGAAGAGACCTTCTGTATACCAATTACCGTGTGCCTTTAGCATTCAGTTCAGTTCAGTCACTCAGTCACGTCTGACTCTGTGACCCCATGGGTTGCAGCACGCCAGGCTTCCCTGTCCATCACCAACTCCTGAAGTTTACTCAAACTCATGCCCATCAAGTCAGTGATACCATCCAACTATTTCATCCTCTGTCATCCCCTTCCCCTCCTGCCTTTAATCTTTCCCAGCATCAGGGTCTTTTCCAATGAGTCAGCTTTTTGCATCAGGTGCCCAAAGTATTGGTGTTAATATCTAAGTGTTAATACCTCACATAACCTTGGTCCTTAAAAAAGTAGGTTCCTGATTGCTAGGGAGTAGGGGCTATCTGAAGGTTTATGGGGCTTCCCTGGTGGCTCAGATGGCAAAGAATCCACATGCAATACAGGACATCAGAGTTCAATTCCTGGGTCAGGTGTGATTCCTGGTTGGGTTTGACCCTTGGGTCAGGAAAATCCCCTAGAGAAGGAAATGGCTTACCCATTATAGCTTTCTAGCCTGGAGAATTCCATGGACATAGGAGTCTGGTTGGCTATATTCTATGCGGTCATAAAGAGGTGGAAACAACTGAGTGACTTAACACTTTCATGTCACTTCAAGGGGTTGATAACTTCAATATTTATTTTGAGATAATGAAAATAGTCTAATATTGACTATGAGGTTGCTTGCCCATATATGTGAATATACTAAAATTTTTAAATTAAATTCAGTGGGTGAATTGCATCTCAATAACAGTTTAAAAAGTAAAAATTTCCTCAAAAAATGACTTTAAGTATTGACATATATAATCAGGACAGGTTAATCATATCTTGGAATTAGATAAGCCACAGAATTATTGCATCAGAGAAACTGAACACGCAGATGTAAAGTAAGTAACAGAGGAAATATCTCAAAAATAAGGATAGTTGTAGCTGTTCACAGTTTAGGAAAGTGATTTAAGTAACATCCCCCAACAGTATGACACAGTATCACAACATGAGCAAAAGGGAATATGAGATGGTGGGCTTTCTGAACCTCAACCACCAGACAGGCGATGTCAGCCATATGCCTGTCATAGCCTGGGGTTCAGGGAGCAAACTGTCTCCAGGCAAGCAAGGAGAAGAAAAGGGGAAGAAAGAGGGGTCTATTTTAAAGGAAAGATTTTGTTTAGCAGTGGATTAGAATGAAAAATGAAAAGCTGATCCTCAGGCTAAAATGGAGTTATATATGCAGGTTTTTTTTCAGGTGAGAAGAGCCCTAACATTTACTGTGAACTTACTTTGTTTAGACATGGGCTGACAGAAGAAAAGAGAAGAGAAAGGTCAAGCGTAGCTATTTTGGGTTTCAGAAAATTGCCATCACAAATCTGGTATTGAAAAAGGAAGGAAGTCAATGAATTAACAATGTGAAATCCTCTTGTTATAATTAGATGTAAACTAGTTAAGATTTACTGGCGGTTAGGAGAAGGGTCAATGGGGACAAAGAGAGCAGTCAGACTGACTTGCTTACACGCCCACTTGAAATATTCAGAATGTATTACTTTATCACGTTACTTTCAAGTCATTCAAAAAATCATTTATTTCTGGTTATGTTCTTTTTTAGGTTCCTGAATCCAACTCCAGTGTGTGTGTATGTGTGAGTATGCATGCTTCCCTACATCACCAGCACTTCTCACCCACCAGCTTGGTGTCCTACAATCCAATTCAATTCTGATTCTCTACCCAGAGATAGTCTCAGATTCAATTAAAGGGTTCAGAGCAAAAGATTGGTTGAAGTTCAGTCCTACAAGACTTCGCCCTTCCCCTCCCCGCTTCAAATGCCAATTTCAAGCTTAGGTTGTTACCTATACTTCTGACCAATTGTCTGTGAGTCAGAATTTCTGCTAATCACCTCCTTGGGTTTGATTAATTTGCTAGAGCAGCTCATAGAACTCAGAGAAACATTCTTCTGTTGACTAAAATAAGATGCATAAAGTAAGAGTTGTGAGTTAAGTTTTATTTGGGGCAAAGTGAAGACTGCAGCCTGGGAGACAGCACCTCAGAGAGTTCCAACAAATTGCTCCAAAGAGATAGTGGGGGAAGGCCAATACATGCGATTTTGATGAAGGGGGAGTTCAATGCAATCAAGCACTTACTTTACAAGAGGTTTTCTTTTAGTCACAAGGAGCTGAGTCCCTTGGACTTCAAGGAGATCAAATTAGTCAAACTTTAAGGAAATCGATCTTGAATATTCATTGGAAGGACTGTTGCTGAAGCTGATGCTCTAATACTTTAGCTACCTGATCTGAAGAGAAAAGACCCTGATGCTGGGAAATACTGAAGGCAGAAGGAGAAGGGGACAGCAGAGGATGAAATGGTTGCATGGCATCACTGACTCAATGGACATGAGTTTGAGCATGCTCAGGGAGATGGTGAGGGACAGGGAAGCCTGGTGGTCTGTAGTCCAGTCCATGGGGTCACAAAGAGTTGGACACAGCTGAGTGACTGAACAGCAACAACAATGGAGAGTTGACATCAAACACCATGAAGGGATTTAGTGTTTTTCTAGGCGTAAACAGGTGGTGCTAGTAGTAAAGAACCTGCCTGCTAATGCAGGAAACATGAGACATGGGTTTGATTGCTAGGTTGCGGAGATCCCCTGGAGTTGGAAATGACAACCCACTCCGTTATTCTTGCCTGGAGAATCCCATGGACTGAGGAACGTGGCCAGTTATAAGATCATAGCATGCAAAGAGTCAGACACAACTGCAGCGACTTAGCACACAGGCACATACCAGATTTAAGTAGATGCAAGGATTGGGTTCATGACATCAATTTCTAAAAATATCTTAACTACCTGAAGATCTGTTCTACCAGTTGTCCTGGAGCACAGAGTGCCTCACTCTCCACTCTGAACTTATTCATGGCAACTTGAAGGTCAACAACTGCAGTAGAACAGGATTCAGTCTCCACAGAAAGAATGAAAGAAAGAAAGTGAAGTGGCTCTGTCATGTCCGACTGTTTGTACCCCATGGTCTGTAGCCTGCCAGGCTCCTCCGCCAATGGGATTTTCCAGGCAAGAATACTGGAGCAGGTTGCCATTTCCTTCTCCAGGGAATGATCCTGACCCAGGGATTGAACCTGGGTCTCCCGTGCTGCAACCAGACTCTTTACCAACTGAGCTACCAGGGAAAAACTAATCTCCACAGAGGCAGATGACAAATATCCTTGGCTGATCATATTCAGTCCTTTTGGGCTTTTATGAAGGCTTCATTGCAGAAACATAATTTATTAAATCATTGACCACTGGCAATTGATTCACCCTCCAGTCCCTCTGCCTTCCCGGGAGGGCAGGGTGTGGTACTAACTTCTGGTCTCAAGGTTGGATCTCTTGGCAACCAGTTCCCATCCTTAAGTGTGGTCCCAAAGTTACCTCATTAACTTAAGAAAAGAAAATTTTATGGCTCTCCTCACCTAGGAAATTTCAAGAGTTTTAAAAGCTCTGTGCCAGAAGCAGGGATGAAAATCAAATAGGTACTTCTTACTATAAATTATATAGCAAATAATCTCATTATTAAAGTGGTATTTTTAAAGCAGTTATAGCTATGTCATTTTTATACCATTAAAATTTTATTGATGACAGTTCAGTTCAGTCACTCAGTAATGTCCAGTTCTTTGCAACCCCATGGACTGCAACACTCCAGGCTTCCCTGTCTATCACCAACTCCTGGAGCTTGCTCAAACTCATGTCCATTGAGTTAGTGATGCCATCCAACCATCTCATCCTCTGTCGTCCTTTTCTCCTCCTGTCTTCAGTCTTTCCCAGCATCAGGGTCTTTTCCAATGAGTCAGTTCTGCACATCAGGTGGTCAAAGTTTTGGAGCTTCAGCTTTAGCATCAGTTCTTCCAATGAATATTCAGGACTGATTTCCTTTAGGATTGACTGGCTTTTTATCTCATTGCTGTCCAAGGGACTCTCAAGAGTCTTTTCCAACACCATAGTTCAAAAACATCAATTTTTCAATGCTCAGCCTTCTTCATGGTCCAAATCTCACATCAATTCATGATTACTGGGACAAAGCGTAGTTTTGAGTATATGAATCTTTATGGGTACAGTAACGTCTCTGCTTTTTAATAGGCTGTCTAGGTTTGTCATATATGTTCTTCCAAGGAGCAAGTGATACTAATGATAATAGTTATCATCAAACATGTAAAAATGGTTAAATAATTCTGAAAACTAAATTTCTGAGTCACATCTTTGCTAGAAGGAATATACTTCATATAATTGGTGGATCTTCTTATAGAAAAATAGGAAAACATTAGTGATAGGATAAAATTTGATATAGAATTAAAAGAGCAATTCTGATATATTTTAATTTATTTTTTATTGAAGTATAGTTGATTTGCAATATTATTGATATAGTAGCTTCAGGTGTACAACATTGTGATTCAAAATTTCTATAGGCTATATTCCATTTATAGTTATTAAATATTACACATATTGCCTGTGCTGTGCAATATAGCATTATAGCTTATTTATTTTATACAGACTAGCTTGTACCTCTAAACTCCTATCCCGATCTTGCTCCTCCCACCTTTCCTTTCTCCACTGGTAACCATTAGTTTGTTCTTTATATCAGTGAGTTTGTTTCTTTTTTGTTATGGTCACTAGTTTGTTTTATTTTTTAGATTTCACTTATAAGTGATAACATACAATATGTGTCATTCTCTGATTTATTTCACTTAGCATAACACCATCCAGGGTATTATTTAATTCTTTTACAAGTTGGAATATCATCGGGTATTGGACACAAGTCTTTGAAACTCATCGGGTGCTGGACACAAGTCTTTAAATGTAGCATTTTTCACAGAAAGAGAGAAAACCAAATAGATCCTCAGGAATGAAATACTACCACTTTAATAGTTACTTAGCAGGGCGCTTTTGTATCTTCCAAGGACCAGTTTATATACAAACAAACCCATGAATTTGCCATCTGGATTTTTAGTATTTCCCTCCCTCATTTGAGGGGTTCCCAGGTGGCTCAGTGGTAAAGAATCTGTTTGCCAATGCAGGAGATGCAGGAGACATGGGTTCAGTCCCTGGGTGGGGAAGATTCCCTGGACTAGGAAATGGCTGCTGCTGCTGCTGCTAAGTCTCTTCAGTTGTGTCCGACTCTGTGTGATACCCCATAGAGGGCAGCCCACCAGGCTCCCCCGTCCCTGGGATTCTCCAGGCAAGAACACTGGAGTGTTCTTCTTCCTGGAGAAGGAAATGGCAACCCACTCCAGTGTTCTTGCCTGGAGAATCCTATGGATAGAGGAGCCTGGCGGGCTATAGTCCATAGGATCTCAAAGAGTTGGACACGACTGATTGACTGAGCACGCATGCCTGCCTCATTTGAGGCAATTTTCTCTTGAGAAATTTCATTTTTAGTGTTAGAATTCTTACCTAAACTCAATAATATTATAAAAATTAATAGGAAGATCTAAAATATCAAAGTTTGTTTCATTTCAACAGCTTTCATATCCCAGAGTGTCATATATATAAAACATACACTACTTTCTGTGTACACAGTAAGATGATAATGCTTGTATTCTGATATAGTAAAAGATTTTTTAGACATTTTACTTTTTGATACCTAAACTATCTTGGCTGTTTCACTAATTTGCTGGGTGACATAAGATAACTAACTTAATGTTAATTATGGGTTAAGGCTTTCTTTCTATGCTTGTCAGCTGTAAACAGTGTAATTATAAAATGTCTAGGTATAGTGAAAAGGAAAAACAGAAACTCATCGGTATAATTTGAGGAAAGTAAATTCTTCAGGGTTACTTTAAGTTGCGGTGTGAAAATAGAGAAATATACAGACACAGGACACATGATACATATGTGAAATATGTACATCTAAAATATTATTGTGTTGTGTAAATGTATTTGAAACCCGTGTTCTGTAAATAAAAACAATGATTGCTTTTACCATATATCCTACAGTACATGGTGTAGGCTACTTAAGTGAAAAATGATACATCTGAAGCCAGTTATGGTTCTATCCTGTAACTTTTGCATACAGGGCTTTCCTAGTGGTTCAGTGGTAAAGAATCGCTTGTCAATGAAGGAGACGTGGGTTTGATCCCTGATTTAGGAAAATCCTCTGGAAAAGGAAATGGCAACCCGCTCCAGTATTCTTGCCTGAGAAATCCCATGGACAGAGCAGTCTGGTGGGCTACAGTTCCTGGGGTTGCAAAGAGTCAGACGTGACTTAGTGACTACACAATATATTTTACACATGGCGAGTTTGAAAATAACATAAGATGATTTGAGTTTTATCCTTTCTTGTATTGTTTATGATACTTACTTTACTTTATCTCGCTCAGTTGTGTCCGACTCTTTGTGACCCGTGGACTGTAGGCCACCAAGCTCCTCTGTCCATGGGATTCTCGGGGCATTGGTGATATAGTATTATTTGTCATGCTTCTAATTTTAAAGAGAAAAAAAATATTTCGATTCTTTAAAACTTGGCTTCATACTAAAAGTTATATTTGATAAAATTTTTCTGGTGACAACTGTGCCAGAGTATTAGACTTGATCTCTGTTATCTGTCCCATCTCCATTTACATATGTTCCTTTACAGATATTAACACAATGTTTGCAGCAGCATTTTCCATGGTTCAGATGCTCAAAGGAGCCCAGAGGGAATAACTGTGTTGTGGACACAACCGCACTTCTACTCAGGCTGTGTGTCTGGACTTCCTGGAAGCAGAGAGGGGTGCAGGAATTTGAGTGCTCATGGTGAGTGAGGAAGTACTCTTCAGGAAAATCTGTGAGAAAGGGGGTGAAACATGATGGGGACTTAATCAAGGACATACTCTTAGGAAAAGTCAAGTCATGGCTTTATCAATAGGAAAAGGCTTTGGATCATATACCTCATCATCATGTTTTCCCTTTGAAGTCGCGTGCCTGGCTGTGACTAAAGGGGTGAGATTGCTTTCTGAGTAGGGTGGCTTATTTCATGTGAAGGCAGGTTTCTATGTAGTGTCAAGGAATAAGAGTCCAATATTTCTAGCAAGGGACTTCCCTGAGACCTCAGCTTTTAAAGAATCTGCCTGCAATGCAGGAGGCCCCAATTCGGTTCCTGGGTCGGGAAGATCCTCTGGAGAAGGGATAGGCTACCCACTCCAGTATTCTTGGGCTTCCCTGGTGGCTCAGCAGGTAAATACTAGGAAGCAATGAATAAGTGGGCTGAGATCTGGGTGGGACACCACAATGTCCTCTCCAGAAGTTAATAAGAGAATTATTGGTGGAAGCAATACTGGTCTTCTTCACAACATGATGGTCTCTGGGTAGTTGCAGCTGGCTTCTTTTAAGGGAAATAGAAGTTCCATAGCTCTTAAGTTTAGGTCTTATATTGGTAGTGTTTATTAATCAAATAAAGTCACAAGACCAGGCTTGATGTGAGATAAGTGGCTTTCTTATCAGAGGCAGGAGAGATAATTGACTGACACTATTTAGTATACTATCTGAAATGTTAAGCATAGTCCTTATTGGAACATTTTGGTGGAGAAGGCAATGGTAATCCACTCCAGTAATCTTGCCTGGAAAATCCCATGGAAGGAGGGGCCTGGTAGGCTACAGTCCATGGGGTCACTGAGTTGGACAGGACTGAGCGGCTTCACTTTCACTTTTCACTTTCATGCATTGGAGAAGAAAATGGAAACCCACTCCAGTGTTCTTGCCTGGAGAATCCCAGGGATGGGGAAGCCTGGTGGGCTGCTGTCTATGGGGTTGCACAGAGTCAGACACAACTGAAGTGACTTAGCAGCAGCAGCAGAAACATTTTGACAGGTAACCTTTTCCTTTATTTTTTTCCAGGTGAAAAAGCAACCACACAATAGACTGAATTGTCCCAGAGAGTTTTACCCACAAATGATATTAGCTTCTTTTCCAATTGTGAATACTGGGCAGATCCCATTGAGGCAGGAAGTAGATGGGTCCCCCAAGGGTAAAGCAGTTGGAAATTCATCCACTGTGAACTATTCTCCAAGTCAAGAATAGCAAGACAACTAAGAACGGAGGCTGGGCCCTAACCTGACTAGTTATTTCTCCTTCTCGAAGTCAGGAGACCTCTCTGACTACACAAGTGTAGAAGGGCTCCTTGGAGGTCAAAACAGGAGTAATGCTAAGACACCTTCAGTGAAAGCCATACCCATAGACATCTTCAGTGAAAGCCATCTAGGCTAAGAGATGTGTGCATGCCCATGGGAGGATCCTTCGATATACCAAAGATGGATTCTGAGCCAGGCAAATCAGAATGATTGGCTAAATGAAAATGGAAAGAAATGTCTCATAAAAGTAATTCAAACTGCCACCAGGGCGCGACCCAGCAAGTTTGTCTCTGAGTCTGCTGGTGTGTCTATCCACATATACTGTACTCTTTGTTCCTCATAATAAATACTTTACTGTTATCACTACTTTCCTTATTTGTGGGAATTCTTCTTCTGCAAAGCTGAAAGGCCAGGTCCTGGTCACTGACCATTGGCCTAGTGGCTAGGATTTGGTGCTCTTACAGCGGCGACCTGACCTCACTCTCTGGTGGGGGATCTGAAACCCTGCTTCAAGTCACTGCAGTCCAAGGCCTCCTGACATCTCCATCAGCTGAATCAAAGGGATTCCCCACCTCCCTCCATAGGGCTGGGTAGGATAATTCCTCATGCAGAAGAGGCATGATCGCTTGATTCTTCAACATACTATACAGATTCTTATA
The DNA here is from genome assembly GCF_032405125.1 of Capricornis sumatraensis. Lineage (NCBI taxonomy): Eukaryota > Metazoa > Chordata > Mammalia > Artiodactyla > Bovidae > Capricornis > Capricornis sumatraensis. Next base: position 67,077,678 of record NC_091086.1, on the reverse strand, counting down.
ATGTTTAGTTTCCTTTTGGGACAAAGAGACTTCACTCCTCCCCCTGACTGTCTTTTTCCTTAAGAAAACGTGTCAGGGTAAAGAGCTAGACATATTGGGGGTGTGTCAGTAAGCAAACACTTTTAGACATGAATGGAATGGAGGCTGAACATGGCTAGGCTAGAATAAATGAACACCCATTTAACCTATGAAAACTATCACGTGGGAAGATCAACATTACTGTTTCTATTTCAGCTTTGGGGATCCTTTTCTTCAACGGCCACATCACATTACTTTCTAGTTTGGATTTGGGGTATACTTTTTACTAACTCAAGCTCATTTCATATAACAGGAACATTTTTTAAAAGAAGTACACCTTAATTGGAGTCTTTTCCATTCAATTTTCATAATAACATCTCTTTTATTTTCCCCATTTTCATATAAGAATGAAAGGTTTTTTTTTTTAATTAAGCAGTAAATCTGACTGTTAAGTATTTATATAGGTAGGTTGACTCAATTTCTCATTTTCCAGTAGATACTCTTCTTTTAACATTTTTATGTATTTATTTGGCTGTACCAAGTCTTAGTTTTGGCATGTGGAATCTTTTTGTTGCAAAAGGTAGGATCTAGTTCTCTGACTAGTAGTAGAACCCAGGTTTCCTGCATTGGGTATGCAAAGTCTCAGCCACTGGACCAGCAGGGAAGTCCCATTTAGTAGATGACCTTTGTTAGCATTGTATTAATAATCCTAATCTGAACCCATAGGATCAAACTATTAGTCAATTCCTCATTTGTTGTTTCTCACAGTAGTCTGTCAATCCTTGGGAAATCTCCCTGAGAAGGTCATAATAGATAGGAGAATTAAAAAAAAAAAAAATATATATATATATATATATTTATATATATATATATATATATATATATATATATATGTCTTATATATATATAAGAGCTTTCATTTTGTCTGTGAATAGATCTAAGTTTAACCTATGGACTGAAGAAGAGGTGAAGATTATACTAGCCTGTTTCCATTCTTTCTTAACAAGCATTACATTCCTTGACCTCTGGCCTCCGGGCTCACCAGCCGATATTCTAATGATTCACAAGGGGAAGACTGTAGCTGCCGTGAAAAAAAAAAAAAAAAGTTGCTCAAATTTCCCATTGTAGAAAGCATGATCACTTAATAATCCCAGCTGCTGCTTCTGTGAATTAACTACTGCATTCTGACCACTGCCATGCTTCCAGTACAGCTCTAGGTAATGCTTGATTACGGTCATGGTACAGAACTAGGCAGGGACCACAGGAGACGTGGGCTTGATACCTGGGTCAGGAAGATCCCTCTGGAGGAGGAAACAGCAGCCCATTCCAGTATTCTTGCCTGGAAAATTCCATGGGCAGAGCAGTCTGGTGGGCTGCAGTTAGGGGGTTGCACGACGAGTTTGACATGCCTGAGCACTCATGCACGTGGCACTGTAATGGAGGAAGGAGTGGTCTTCTCCCTACGGGCACGCTTGGCTCAAGGTCTCGCCAACAGCCTGCGCAAATCTTTCTCGCTGTTGTTCTGCAACCATACACTCTTCTACCCAAGCCTCCTCCGTCCCCTTTATTTTTCCTAGGTATTAACTTTCATTGCAGTCTGAAGGCTCTCCTCACCTCTTCGTACTCTAATATTTCTCTTGCACATTTAATACTACCTTGGAGAAAAGTTCTCAGCCCCAAAATAAAGCTATGAGATGGAGTTGTTTCCTTTTTTTTAATGATGTAGAATGAAAGTAAGAACCCAGAATCAATATTTTGACAGTGTTGAATCTAGAACCAAACCCAATGAACCCACACATCTCAGTGCCTTAACAAAATCAGCATTTTCTTGTCTAATAAGGGACTTTTTGGTTGGGTCAATAACCTCAGATATGCAGATGACACCACCCTTATGGCAGAAAGTGAAGAGGAGCCTCTTGATGAAAGTGAAAGAAGAGAGTGAAAAAGTTCGCTTAAAGCTCAACATTCAGAAAACAAAGATCATGGCATCCAGTCCCATCACTTCATGGGAAATAGATGGGGAAACAGTAGAAACAGTGTCAGACTTTGTTTTGGGGGGCTCCAAAATCACTGCAGATGGTGACTGCAGCCATGAAAATAAAAGACGCTTACTCCTTGGAAGAAAAGTTATGACCAACCTAGATAGTATATGCAATAGCAGAGACATTACTTTGCCGACTAAGGTCCATCTAGTCAAGGCTATGGTTTTTCCTGTGGTCATGTATGGATGTGAGAGTTGGACTCTGAAGAAGGCTGAGCGCCAAAGAATTGATGCTTTTGAACTGTGGTGTTGGAGAAGACTCTTGAGAGTCCCTTTGACTGCAAGGAGATCCAACCAGTCCATTCTGAAGGAGATCAGCTCTGGTATTTCTTTGGAAGGAATGATGCTAAAGCTGAAACTCCAGTACTTTGGCCACCTCATGTGAAGAGTTGACTCATTGGAAAAGACTCTGATGCTGGGAGAGATTGGGGGCAGGAGGAGAAGGGGACGACCGAGGATGAGATGGCTGGATGGCGTCACTGACTTGGTGGACGTGAGTCTGAGTGAACTCTGGGAGATGGTGATGGACAGGGATGCCTGGCGTGCTGCGATTCATGGGGTTGCAAAGAGTTGGGCACGACTGAGCGACTGAACTGAACTGAACTGATATGTTCGGAATATTGATCCAGAAATCAAGCCTCCTCTGTCTGATGGGTCAGTCAGTAAAGAATCCACCTGCAATGCAGGAGACCTGGGTTCAGTCCCTGGGTTGGGAAGATCCCCTGAAGAAGGGAACAGCTGCCCACTCCAGTTTTCTTGCCTTGAGAATTCTATAGACAGAGGAGCCTGACAGGCTACAGTCCACGGGGTCACAAAGAGTTGGACACTACTGAGCGACTCTTACTCATTCACTCACTCTGTCTTTGTACTTCTTCATATTATTTAATGGAACCATCAGTTCAGTTCAGTTATTCAGTTCTGTCCAACTCTTTGCGACCACATGGACTGAAGCACGCCTGGCTTCCCTGTCCATCACCAATTCCTGGAGCTTGCTTAAACTCATGTCCATTGAGTCAGTGATGCCATCAAACCATCTCATTCTCTGTTGTTCTCTTCTCTTCTCACCTTCAATCTTTTCCAGCATCAGGATCTTTTCCAGTGAATCAGTTCTTCACGTCAGGTGGCCAAAGTATTGGAACTTCAGCCTTGACACTTCTATTTTGTTACATCAAGCAACTGTCCCTATTTTTGCGTCTGTTCTTGGATATCATATCTATTCCTAAGGATGATAAACATGGCAAATTTTACGTGGGAGATTCTCATGTGATAAGCGTGCCTGTAGTTCACATAGTTTCTATCTTTGTTTATTGGCCTGGGATCAATTATTTACCCAATTATAGCTACAAAAGAAGTTAAGAAATATAGTATATCTCATAGGAAGGATAAGAAAGTTTGGTTGATCAGGCATCAGCTGTGATAGTCAGTCTAGTAACAAGACTATTCTGTTCTTTTTCCCCCTCCCAGTGGTTATACCTAATTCCTCTATCTAATCACAGACCAAACACTGTGAAGGATGCAAGTCCTCTGCATCAGTTGGAGATACAGTACATCCAAGTCTGTGTGTGTGTTTGTGTGTGTGTGTGTGTGTGTGTGTGTGTGTATGCTCAGTTGTGTTCGACTCTTTGTGACCCCATGAACTGTAGCTGCCAGGCCACTGTCCATGTGATTTTCCAGCCAAGATTACTAGAGTGGGTTGCCATTTTTTTCCTCCAGGGGGTCTTCCCAATCCAGGGATTGAAGCCTCGTCTCTTGTATTTCCACTGGCACACAGTTTCTTTACCAATGAGCCACCTTGGAAGCCCATGCTCAAGTCTAGTGACCTACAAACTAAAGAGTTAAGTTCTGTGACCTTTCCCATCTTTATCCATCCTTATTAACCCAACATGGAATGCTAAACCAGAGACAGTGAAATAGAACTAAAAATTTTTATTTCTTGTATTCCCGGGCCAAACTGTTTTTCTCTCAACTTAATGGCAGCTACCTTGAGGCTATTAGAAATAATGGCACTAAGTGAGAAGGCCACACTCATAAATATGCCACAAGTTGAATATTAATAAGACTTTATCACTCATAGTTGCTTGTATCTTATTCTATACTTTTGAAATATAGAGGCAATCAGTTTTTCCAACACTCCAAAGCCCTAACTTACAATTTTTTTAAAATATAAATTTATTTATTTTAATTGGAGGTTAATTACTTTACAATATTGTATTGGTTTTGCCATACATCAACATGAATCTGCCACAGGTATACACGTGTTCCCCATCCTGAATGCCTCTCCCTCCTCCCTCCCTGCCATCCCTCTGGGTCATCTCAGTGCACCAGCCCCAAGCATCCAACATGGACTGGCGATTCGTTTCATATATGATCTTATACATGTTTCAATGCCATTCTCCCAAATTATCCCACCTTCTCCCTCTCCTAACTTACTATTTTTTTCATTTTCATACCTTCATACAAATAGACTGATTCTTTTCTGAGTTTACCTTTTCTTGGAACCCCTTGCTAAAAGCAGACCGTGAAAGCTGAAACACATTATTATTTTGAATCTCTGCAGCCCTTTCACCTATATTTAGACATAAGGGTCTGCCTTCCATAGTCACTTATTTTAATAAAAATTTTTATGCTTCTGCATAACATTCTCCCTCATATTTCCATCTATCCATATCTTTTAAATTACCCTTCTAGTGTAATTTGATAAAGTCTCTTAAGCAGGGACCAAGAGATTTGTTAGAAATTTCAGCATATTGCCAGTCTTATAAATTTCCCTGTAAAAACATGATTTATTATTGTTGTTGTTTAGTTACTAAGTTGTGTCAAACTCTTTTGCTACTCTGTGAACTGTAGCCCATCAGGCTGCTCTGCCCATGGAATTCTCCAGGCAAGAATTCTGGAGTGGGTAGCCATTCCCTTCTCCAGGGGATCTTCTCAACCCAAGAATCAAACTGAGGTCTCCTGCATTGCAGTCAGATTCTTTACCACTGAGCCACCTGAGAAGCCCTGAAATATGATTTACCATTACCTTTTCTGAATACCTGATTTATTCCCATTCCAATAATCACTGGAAGGATACAGAGGAACCTGCAACTTTACAAAGGGGAGCCATAGCTTTCTAAATGGGGATTTGTTTTCCAGTCCTTACAGTCTGAGAATCAAGTATAGGCAGTGTCCTTTGGACATCTGAGAGAGGCTGAAACATCTCTGCTCACTGTCCTGCAGGATGTCAGGAAATGTTGGCATCCCATTTTGTGCTGGTCTCAGCCTACTGATAGTGATGCCTGGGGCCTGGAAATGCATTCCCCTGAGGCCCACTCCCCTGCTTAGAGCAGATATTATGGCTGGACTGGCCTTTGTGGCTCCTGTTGTGAAAGCAAAATGCCCTCCGCCATAATCGATGAGCCTTATTTATATAATCGTAACATGAACTTAAGAGAAACAGAGGATAAAAAAGTGAATTTCTTTATTTTTTCTCTAATATATGCCCTCCCCACCCCACATCTTGCCTATACAAGAGTGCAATGTAATATACAGGCTGTTTTCTTCTGTCACTGGGGTGGTAGTAGTTTAGTCGCTCAGTTGTGTCTGGCTCTTTATGACCCTATGGACTGCTGCCCTTAGGCTTCTCTGCACGTGAGATTCTCCAGGCAAGAATACTGGAGTGGGTTGCTGTTTCCTTTTCAAGGAATCTTCCTGACCCGGGGATCAAACCTGAGTCTCTTGCATTGCAGGTGGATTCTTTACTGCTGAGCCACCAGGGAAGTCCAGGTAAGAAAATTAGTATGAAATAATAGTAATTTCCCTGTCTTCTTCTAACTGGATGCAGACACCCCTACAGATCTCTGACCTCATGGAGTCTCCCAGTACAAAGCATAGAGAGAAAGGCTTCTGCCCTTTCTGGGAGTTCTCCCGTGGCAAGTGGTGCTGCTCCATAGACTCCCTGACCTTTGGGTCTCTGGGCATAAATTGCTTGTTTTGAACTACATTATCTATTTTTCTCTTTAAACATATCCAAAACATTCATATTTTCATTGCATGGTTAGGGAATAAGTAAGCAATGTGTACTCAGTGTCCAAATTAAATCCCCAAACATAAGGCGATTTTCAAGTACAGGGAAAACAAGAGGTTGTACAAGAAAGGAGATGTTATTTATGATACATTCCTCAGCTGTGCAATCAGTCAGTTCAGTTCAATCACTCAGTCGCGTCCAACTCTCTGCCACCCCATTGACTGCAGCACACCAGGCTTCACTGTCCATCACCAACTCCCAGAGCATGCTCAAATTCATGTTCATCAAGTAGGCGATGCCATCCAACCATCTCATCCTCTGTCATCCCCTTCTCCTCCTACCTTCAATCTTTGCCAGCATCACTTTTCCAGTGAGCCAGTTCTTCGCATCAGATGGCCAACATCATTGTTTTCACTTTGGCTCAGCCTCTTCATTCTTTCTGGAGCTATTTCTCCACCCTTCTCCAAAAGTATATTGGGCACCTACTGACCTAGAGAGTTCATGTTTCAGTGTCATATCTTTTTGCCTTTTCATACTGCTCATGGAGTTCTCAGAGCAAGAACACTGAAGTGGTTTGCCATTCCCTTCTCCAGTGGACCATGTTTTGTCAGAACTCTCCACTATGACATGTCCATCTTGGGTGGCCCTACACGGCATGGCATAGTATGCACACACACACACACACACACACACACACAATAGCATAGATTCTGAATTCTGAGTCAATGAAAATGAGCAGAAGGAAAATGTCTCTGTGTGTGTGAGTATGTGTGAGGGAGCAAAGTCTCTACCCACAAATTGGAAAGTAAGGCTTCTGAAATTCCTAGCCCTTTGGGTATTCATTGATATAAAACCTTAAATCCTGTAAGTAAACTATGAAGGGTTATCATCAAAGAACATATAGTCAAAAGCAAGTCAATAAAATTTAAATAGTCAAAAAATAATATTGTCACTCTTATTTGTTAAAGTTGATGCAAGATAAAGGCCTTAAGTTGTCGTCATAATAAAAAAAAAATGTTTTTTTTTCACTGATAAACATTACGAGTAGTTTTTGTGTTACAGAAAAAGACAAATATGAACCAAGTTAGAAGTTAGACTTTCATTACTGTATACCGATGATCATCCATGCTGTTCCAGAGGAGGCAATGGCAGCCCACTGCAGTGTTCTTGCCTGGAGAATCCCAGGGACAGAGGAGCCTGGTGGGCTGCCGTCTATGGGGTCGCACAGAGTCGGACACGACTGAAGCGACTTAGTAGCAGCAGCAGCAGCAGCAGTCCATGCTGTTCAGTCTCTGATTTGAATGAACTATAAATATGACATTTATGAAAGCTAAAATCTGGATTTAAGCTTGAAATATAGCTTTCTTGTCTACATATTTTAATAGTTTTGGATATTAGGTTTTTCTCTGTCCCCTTTCCACATAAACTCTAGAGTCATTTACTTTGTTTATCTATAATCAAGAGGGAAAACCTTACAATTCAAATAGGAATTAAATCCTTTTTTTTAGCATCTTTACTCAGAAAGAGCTGATTAGTTTTTAAAGAAAAGAATTCAGAAAATATCTCTAGGAATTTTAATTTATGATAAAATGATGCTGAAGAAGGTACACATGACTGGAATAAGTTTCCTTTTGGAAAGTAAAAAAGTGATAATCTGAGTAATCAGTGGAGGAAAAGCAACACTAATGGAGAAAAGGCTGTATTTTACAAAATGTGAGACTAAGAGACTGTAAAATGAAATTGATTCCCAGTTTATATTGAACATTAAACACATAAAGTAGAAAATCATTCTGGCATACTGATTTTTTGCTTCCTATGGGGGTTCCTGTGTGCCTGTGTACTCAATCGTGTCCAACTCTTTGCAATCTCATGGACTGTAGCCAGCCAGGCCCCTCTGTCCATGGAATTTCCTAATCCAGGGACTCTTCACAGCTCAGGGATCACAGCTGCATCTCTTGTATCTCCTGCATTGGCAGGTGGATTCTTTACTACTGGCACCACCCAGGAGGGCTTCATTGGTGGTTCAGATGGTAAAGAATCTGCCTTCAATGAAGGAGACCCAGATTCGATCGCTGGGTTGGGAAGATTTCCTGGAGAAGGGAATGGCTACCTACTCCTGTATTCTGGAGAACTCCATGGACAGAGAAGCCTGGCAGTCTAGTCAGTGGGGATGAAAAGAGTCATACACAACTGAATGAATCTCTCTCCACTCAGAAAGTCAATATTGGGCATTGAAATCATAAAGTAGAAAATTATCCTAACATACTATTTACTGTTTCTTATGGAGCTTTGGGATTTTGTTTATTTAATACATCAGGTAGAACAAATTGAATTTCCAATCTGAATTGAGAAGTATGAAAAAAAGATCATTTCTTAGTATTTGAAACAACTTTAGTCTCCATTTGTCTAGCAAGTGTTAAGAAAGGATAAAAATAAATGAATTTTTCCTCTTATTAAATCCCTGAAGATTCATTATAATTGATTATTTATATGTACCAAACCACCTTATTTCTGCCATTGAAGATGCTGTTTTAATGTAGTGTGAAAGTGACCTGGATTATTAAATTACACAGTTTAAATAATTCTAGGTTTTTAAGACTTGTGACATTATACTGATTTTCCTATGCCTCATTTTATCTTTCTGCTCCATCTTCAACTAAACTCACATCCACATACACACACAGGTGGACGTGTACACACACAGTCTTCAGATAAATTCACATCCACTTACACACATGCATGCATATGCACATACCCAAACCAGTCTGTTGTTCCATGTCCAGTTCTAACCGTTGCTTCCTGACCTGCATACACATCTCTCAAGAGGCAGGTCAGGTGGTTTGGTATTCCCATCTCTTTCAGAATTTTCCACCGTTTATTGTGATCCACACAATCAAAGGCTTTGTCATAGTCAATAAAGCAGATATAGATGTTTTTCTGGAACTCTCTTGCTTTTTCCATGATCCAGTGAATGTTGGCAATTTGATCTCTAGTTCCTCTGCCTTTTCTAAAACCAGCTTGAACATCAGGAAGTTCATGGTTCACATATTGCTGAAGGCTGTATATTGTCACCCTGCTTATTTAACTTATATGCAGAGTACATCATGAGAAATGCTGGACTGGAAGAAACACAAGCTGGAATCAAGATTGCCGGGAGAAATATCAATAACCTCAGATATGCAGATGACACCACCCTTATGGCAGATAGTGCAGAGGAACTAAAAAGCCTCTTGATGAAAGTGAAAGTGGAGAGTGAAAAGTTGGCTTAAAGCTCAACATTCAGAAAACAAAGATCATGGCATCCAGTCCCATCACTTCATGGGAAATAGATGAGGAAACAGTGGAAACAGTGTCAGAATTTATTTTTTTAGGCTCCAAAATCACTGCAGATGGTGATTGCAGCCATGAAATTAAAAGATGCTTACTCCTTGGAAGAAAAGTTATGACCAACCTAGATAGCATATTCAAAAGCAGAGACATTACTTTGCCGACTAAGGTCTGTATAGTCGAGGCTATCGTTTTTCCTGTGGTCATGTATGGCTGTGAGAGTTGGACTGTGAAGAAGGTTGAAGGCTGAAAAATTGATGCTTTTGAACTGCGGTGTTGGAGAAGACTCTTGAGAGTCCCTTTGACTGCAAGGAGATCCAAGCAGTCCATTCTGAAGGAGATCAACCCTGGGATTTCTTTGGAAGGAATGGTGCTAAAGCTGAAACTCCAGTACTTTGGCCACCTCATGTGAAGAGTTGACTCATTGGAAAAGACTCTGATGTTGGGAGGGATTGGGGGCAGGAAGAGAAGGGGACGACAGAGGATGAGATGGCTGGATGGTATCACTGACTTGATGGACATGAGTCTGAGTGAACTCCGGGAGTTGGTGATGGACAGGGAGGCCTGGTGTGCTGAGATTCATGGGGTTCACAAAGAGTTGGACACGACTGAGCAACTGAACTGAACTGAACTGAACTGAAACACTTTGTTGAGCTGGGGAAAAACAACAACACTGGATTCATTAGATAGTTTTGAGAATATAATACCTTGTTCTTTGGTATTGTTTTAAGTCTATTCAAGTTTAGATATTGTCTTCTGGGTCAGAATAATAATCAATAACTTCATTGCAATGACATAGAGAAATTTAAATTGTATAAAGTTAAAGTATATCTACTACCTTTAAAATTTTTAAACGTACTACTCTTGTTTTAAAATAAGCTGATTAAGAAAATATATTAAAATCGACATTTCTTTTTATTGTTAATGACAAAAATGTAAATAAAGCCCATATGTACTGAGAGAGAGGGGTGGGCAGATCAGCATCCTTGCTGCTGCTGCTGCTGCTACATCGCTTCAGTTGTGTCTGACTCTGTGCGACCCCAGAGATGGCAGCCCATCAGGCTCCCTTGTCCCTGGGATTCTCCAAGCCCACACTGGAGTGGGCTGCCATTTCCTTCTCCAATACATGAAAGTGAAAAGTGAAATTGAAGTCGCTCAGTCGTGTCCGACTCTTAGTGACCCCATGGACTGCAGCCTATCAGGCTCCTCCGTCCATGGGATTTTCCGGGCAAGAATACTGGAGTGGGGTGCCATTGCCTTCTCCGTAGCATCCTTGACACTGTGTCTATTATATGGTTAATATTCTCAATAAACTAATCAAATGTAAAAATATTTTGAAAGAGCTTTAGCTGTAAATGCCCGCATAATGGGTCAGCTTCTTCAGAAGAAGACTTTTCATGAAAGCAAAGTGCTGCAAAGTTTCAAGATGACAGCTGTCAACACGATGAAAGACCAAGATCTCTTCATCTATGTAAGAGCCTCTGTTGTCTGATTTTAGTTCTAAATTGTGCACAGATGATAAAAACTCATATTTTTCTCAACCAGGATAATGAGTTATTTTTCTTTAGAAATTACATGTTGAAAAAGGAGAAATAAGAGACACTTGTTTTATTTTTTAAAAATCGAACATCATAGAGGATAGTATCATATATGCTAGCATTTCTTAGATTTTATAATGGACATAATAGGATCCAAGGTACCGATAATGAAAAAGACATATGGCAAATTGAGAAATCATTGCCCTCCTCACAAGTATTAAATAGGTTTTTAAAAATCTCCATTATGATAATTATTAGTGTTGTAAACATTGCTTAAGACAAATCTTTTTCTTTTTCTAAATTTAGATTCATAGATGAAAATAATCTTCAGCTGTTATTTTAATTCTTAATATCTAGACCTGTGACATGTAATTGTTGTTATTTATGTTTTATTGGTTTTAGATTTCTTACTCTTAATTTATGAAAGAACACAAAATAGATTGAACAGTTAAGCTATTGCCTTTTTGTAGATCTAAACATTTGATAAGAAAGTCACTAATATTCAAACCAATACAGCTTAAAATCAGGATGGAGTGATGATATGTACATACTTCAATATTGGTACTCTATCAATTTAAAATAAAATGTTTGATTTCTTATGAAATATCTGTTTCATTAAAACCAATGAGCCAACATCCACAGTGTTTGACCAGTAAAATAAAGTATATAGAAAAATATATTGTCTTCAAAATATTATATAGAGATTTTAATATATGGTCAGCCTGTTTTAAAAGTCTTCTTCAATAGTCACATGAATCCAAACAAAAATTATGGAATGACTTCTGTCAACAAGTCATTATTCTCAATCTTACATTCCTTGTGTTATTTTATAACATAGTTCAATAATGATGTACAGTGAGAGCAATTTTGGTATGGAATTGCATATAGGTCACTTTGCAAGAGTACATTATGCCCTTCTTGTTTTTTTAATAATCAATGAAATGCTGCTGAAATTCTACAATGAAATGGAATTTAAAAGACTTTAAAGAATAGTCTAATGACTCAAAATGACTATTCTAATAATCCTACTTTTTAGATTTATGCTGCTAATGAGATTTTTTAAAATGTAGAGCATTTTTATAGATATTTTCTTTTTAAATTCTATATGTTTTCTATATTTGTATGTATATCAATATTTATGTTCATATCTATCTACATGTCTATATATTTGAACATTATGTGTGGAAGCTCTATGTATCATTAGCTATGATAACTGCTGATACTGATAAGTCAATGCACTTATCCTTGAGGAACTATATCATTCACTCATATGCTTTATCTCCTTATCTTTTCCTTTTCAGTATTTTGTTTCATATTTCCTTGCAAGGTCTTAACTATAAACGTAAGAGAAAGGAAAGTAAGAATTTAACTTATCAGTGACTGTGTACCTCTTTTGTCAAAATTTGAAGTGGAGAGACCAGTATATTATCACTCTAATTTTTGGACATATTTAAAATATTTTTATCTGTTTTTTTAAATTTAAATTTATTTATTTTAATTGGAGGCTAATTACTTCACAATATTGTATTGGTTTTGCCAAACATCAACATGAATCCTCCATGGGTATACACATGTTCCCCATCCGGAACCCCCCTCCCACCTCCCTCCCCGTATCATCCCTCTGGGAATTCTATTTGATTAGCTTGATAGTCCATATCCTCTTGCTATATGTCACATAACAGGGCATGAACTATCAGATTGTTGGGATTTTGCCTCCAAGAACTGTAGCATGATTTCTCACTTTTTGAACTGAGAAGCTATGGAGACACCTGTGTTACTTGATACTGTTCTCTCCCAAGATTTGTATTTTTTAGTGGCATTGGAAGTGCCTCCTATTTTCCAATAAGACAAAGCTATTGCCATCATGGCATACAACATGGTAATATCCCTGAAATTTACTGACAACTGGATATTGAAAGGCATGTCCCCTGCCTTCTCTTGATGAACATTTTCTTAATTATCCATTTTCCATTTTACTTGTTTTAACTTTCTCTTTGTTGTCTAAATCAAATATTACTTATGAAGTTCATTATCTATACTTTCACTTGGAGACAGTCATATCTCCTTTATAAGAGAAATATCTCTTCTTTTACAGAGCTCAGTGAAGGAGTCCATTTATTCAAGCAGTTGTGAATTATCTAAGCCCAGAAAGGACTTTTACTGTGTCTGTGACTCCTTCCTTCAGGTTTTCTACCCAATCCTGATCTTCTTCTAGTAATCTAAAGGGAGACGGGACACATATTTACAGAGCAATTTCTCAAAAATTATGGGGAGTGGTGACCCAATTCAGGCATAAAATGTCAAGGCATTCTTTTCTTTAATATGACCCAATTACACTTTTGACCTTGGAAAAGATGGTCCCGATTTTACCTTTGGAGAAGAGAGTAAAATTTCAGGCAGAATTTTTAGTTTCTTATAGAAATAGATCTGCTGCCAAAAATAGTGTCATATCAGAAAATGGCTGTGCTAGGCATCGTAGCCTATATTTACTAATGAAAGAAGAGAGAAGATATGAAATTAGGTGTCCTACTCTGGTTATATGATTACGTGTTTGAAAATGCCTTCTTTACGTCTAATCGCTTATTTGAGCAAAGACTAGCTTCATCTCTGGGTTTATTTACTGAAAACTCAAACAGATTTCGATTTTATAAAAATAATGTTTTTATGTATATGACAGTTAAAGTTATCTATTCAAATGATGATTGCAATTTTCCTCCAATGTGGTAATGAGATGAGTTATCGACTTTGAATAGATTCTTCAGGATAATAAAGTAGAATGATATTCCAGAGACTAAACTAATACTTTGAAGTTTGATTTTTACTGCTTAACCATGAAAACAAGGGTGATATAAGGCATTAGGATGTGCAAACATATTGGAAGTGAAATTTGCCTTGTTAACAATGAGCAAGCATCTCCATGTAACTATTAGACTCTTTTTTGTGTGATTCATCTGTTTTACTGTACAAGATATTGTCTAACATTTTTCTTCTGACTTGCTTTTTAGTTTGCTTGTTCTCTTTAGTTTTTCTACTCTAGTTTCAAACCTATCAATTTCTTGAGCTTCTAATTTCAGACTTTGCATTAAGCACTTTGAGAGTTCCCATTTTATTCTGTATGGCCTCAAATTTTCCATGGAAATTCTTCCTGTTATCTAATTTCTCAAAAGTATTAAGCCCTGTTTTTTAAGGTCCCTCCTGAGAATTCCAGTACTTGAACCTGCTCTTAGTCTGTTTACATTGCCTCTTTTCCCCGTCATTTCTCAACCCATTTAGTCTGCTATTTCTTCCTTATGCATTGACCATTATGATGAAGAATTTCAGAAGTGATTTGATGCTTTGTATGATGTTCCATTCTGAAGAAAGAATTTATATTTGCTTAATTATGCTATTACACAGAGGCATATCTCCTAATCCAATCAAAGATTTGGCAGGTCCAGGAAGAATAATTTAATTTTGCTTTCTCTACTTTTAGTATATGGCCCTTTGCTGTTTCCAAATAATACCATGAAATATGAACTGATTCACCATTCTAAACTTATCCCCTTGTCCCTGTGAGACTGCCAAAAACTTGAGGTGACAATTAGTTAGTGTTAGTTGCTTAGTCATGTCCGACTCTCTATGACCCCATGAACAGTAGCCCACCAGGCTTCTCTGTCCATGGAATTCTCCAGGCAAGAATACTGGAGGGGGTAGCCATACTCCAGGGGATCTTCTAGATCCAGGGATAGTACCAGGGTCTCCTGCATTGCAGGTGGATTCTTTACCATCTGAGCCACCAGGGGAAGCCTTTTGAGGTGAGTAAGTGATATCGAATACTAGGCTTACTCTGCTGGACTCCTCTCTTTTCTGAGATCTTGGCCTTTCAAGCCCTTTGTGTCTTGCAAGCTTATAAATGTCTTCAAATAGATGTGTGTGCTCTCATTGTGTGTGTGTGTGTGTGTGTGTGTGTGTGTGTGTGTACATTTGCACATGTATGTGTATTTTCTGTATTTTGGCCACCTTTTCTACTCTTTCTCTTTCATAAGTTTGGTTTGAAATAAACTAGCCTACATATTTAGGAAGAATATATTCCTTATGAGAAATTAAGCTGCATTAAAGCCAGTATGCCTGGAATTGAGGATAAACCTCAGAGAATTGATATGCAGCTATACAGGATAATTGTCTATAACATCCTCAAATCAGGCTATTTTTCTCCACATTAAGGATATGAACAGAGACTATTTTCTCCTTGTCACAGATACTGAAGCAGAGTTTCTGAAATAATGCAACAAATTTTCATGTACAATATCTGAGAGAGGGAAAAAACACAGTTTTCTCATCTATCTTGTGATTTCACCAGTATTATTACTTAGCGCTATATTAAAGTAGAGAATGACCCTATGTGGTGTGACATAAAACTACATTTCTCTAAATACACTTTATGGCTAGGTAGGAATTACTGAAGACTTTAGGTTGAAGACTAAACTTTGTGATAGGGACTCTGTTTTCTCCACTGCTAAATATTGGAACTTTGGTTAACTCTTCTTCAATGTATATTGATTTGCAAAAGAGATTAGATGGGAGGGAAAAAGCACAGGGATGTAATTAGGAGCAGCTTTGTGAGTGGGGAAGATTATTGGATGCTACACAGAGATACTCGGCCCCAGTTTCTAAGACAGAGGTTCAGGAACCTGGTTTCTGGAAGTGCCTGGAAATGAACTCAGGGCAGGAGCTGAGAGAGGGCAATATCTAAGCACAGTAGTGATGATAGCTTAAAATCCCTGCCAGCTTTAATTGCAGTCTTCTCCACCTGCAATGTAGGAGACACAGGAGAGGTGTGTTCCATCCCTGGGTCTCAGGAAGATTCCTTGAAGAAGGAAACAGCAACTTGCTGCAGTGTTCTTGTCTGAGAAATTCCATGGAGAGAGGAACCTGGCGGGCTACACTCCATGGGATCGCAAAGAGTCAGACACAACTAAGCGACTAACACACAGAAAATCAGGATCTCACATCCCCTGCAAGTATGTGCATCCCATGTGTTGGGAGAAATACCTGCTGCTTCTGACCTGGGGTCTCAGCAGTGGACAGTCCTGGGGGAGAAGCGGCTGGCTGCTCTAGGAGACATGACTCTCCCTGCCGTACAACCTTGTGTAGAAACCTTTCTCTGATGTGTTGAGGCCCTAGTATGTCCCAGGAATCATCTGGAGCTGCCACAAGTGAGGTGTCTTAAAGTTGAGGATCTCTATGAAAATCCACATTCAATTCCACACGGATGAATTCATAAGGAAAATGCTAGGATATAGGTAGAAACCAACATGGGCAGTACATAGATATACACATTGGATATCAGTATATTCTCTATTTCCACATGTGATCCAATACTTACTAAAATTAAACTAAAAAGAGACAAAATGGACAAACTGATGATTGTGCATGCATGCTAAGCTGCTTCAGTTGTGTCCGCCTCTTTGCGACCGCATGGACTGTAGCCCACTAGGCTCCTCTGTTCATGGGATTCTCCAAGAAAGAATACTGGAGTAGGTTGTTATTTTCTCCTCTAGGGATTAATGATAATAGTAATACTAAAATATACATATTTTTATTTTGTCATTAAATAATAAATCAATTTATTTATCAGTTAATATCAATAACATCACAGTAGAGAGGTGTTCTGAAATAAAACAATAATAATTTATGAAGCTATAGCTGACTGTTCAATAAAAAATGACAGGTTTAATAAAAAAAATCAAATTTAATTATTATATCAGCATTGTTAATAAAAAGAAAAAAATGCATTGCAGTAAGTGCATATAACAATTTAAAAAATTACTCAGTTGATATAAAATCAGGTTTTCCATTTGTATTTTTTAAATCTTCAAATGTATCATTAAAATATATTAGAAATATTATTTTATGACTTCCTTTAATAAATATTTATTTAGGGAGTACCTATTTTGTATGCTAAGCACAAAGGATATATGAGTGAATAAAACTGATAAAAACCTGCCTGAATTAAGTTTGTGAAGCTTACATTCTCATGTGCAGAGGCTGTAAACACACACACACTTTATAGAATTAACAATCTCATTTTCTAAAAGTGCTCAGTAGGTTACATGAAATTGTATGTCCCTTTAAATGAAGCAAGGATAGACAAGGAAAGGAGATGGATAGAAGGGATGCACTGCAATTGACAAGGGAATGAACTTAGTTATGTTGCCTGAACTCTTTAAATTCATGGCCAAGTTACCTTCATGCTACTCAGCAAACATGCCTCTTTCCTTCATGGTCCCATTTTCTGTTTCTATTTCATTCCTTCTCTTTTCAAAAAGGTCCAACATCTTTTTACCCTACTCTCACACTTATCTGCTCTTTAATGATTGCTTCTTCACTAAGTAAATTAATCAGAAAGTAAAATTTATAGACTCAGACAATCCCTTTCCAATCACATCTGCATTCACATATGACATCTTCCTGCTTGATACCCTAAATCTGTGTTTTCCAATCCAATAGCCACAAGCCGCACATGGCCATAGAACATATAAGAAGAGAGGCTAGTTCAAATTGTGAAATACTGTGAATGCAAAATCCACATTGGATTTCAAATAGAGTAGGAAAGATTTAGAGTAGAATATCACACTTAATTTGTTATACTGATTAAATGTTGAAATAATATTTTGGATATATTGGGCTGGCTGCTACTGCTAAGTCTGCTAAGTTGCTTCAGTCGTGTCCGACTGTGTGTGACCCCATAGATGGCAGCCCACCAGGCTCCTCCGTCCCTGAGATTCTCCAGGCAAGAACACTGGAGTGGGTTGCCATGTCCTTCTATATTAGGTTAAATAATATTTAAAGAATTTCACCTGCCTTTTGTAACTTTTTAAAGTGTGGTTATTGGCAAATCTAAAATCTCTTATACTGCTGACATAATTCTGTTAGGAAGACCTGCTCTAGAAGAACTTGGCCTTCTGTCTGAAGCAGATGGCTCTCCTTTCACAAAGAACACGTATATGTGAGATCATCACACCAGCTTGTCTCCCATACCTTCCAGTCTATATTGCCAGTTTATTTTCCCTGATCTCTAGAATCATTTTTTTAATTAAGTTTTACTAGAATATAGTTGATTTACAATGTTGTGTTAGTTGCAGATGTACTGCAAACTGAATCAGTTTTATATACATATGTTATATATGTGTATATATCAGTTATATATGCATATATATAAATTATATATCAGTATATACATATTTATATATATATATGTAAAGAATGATACATTTATTTTTTCTTTATTCTATAATATATAGCATCATTTTCAGTAGCATGGGCCTATGGTGCTACTCTCCCATCTTTTAAAAGATGCTCACAGAATCCCTCTTCCCCTGACAATTACTGTCCCATTTCTCATGTCTCCTTCTCAATAAAGTTTTTCCAGAAGGTCCTATAGGCTCAGTTTTCGTCTTCTCCTTTGTGCGTGCTCTATTACCACTCCCATTTTCCAACAACAGCAACAAACATCAAGGACAACAAGCTGCTTTTCTGATATGGCCATGATCGGCTTCCTTACAGTAAAAATCCAGTGATTAATTTCAAGCCTGCGCCTTCCTTATCCAGGCAGAGCTGATTCTCTCTCCTCTACAGAATTCCTTGCCTAGTTTGCGGAACACTCGAGCCACCCAGCTTCCCTCCATCCTCTCACTTTACTTCTTCTCAGTCTGCTTCTGGAGTATCTTTTTCCTTAAAGTACTTATGTTGATGGGCACTGACTTAGTCTTCCTTTTACGTTTATTTTCTTGGTGATCTTATACAGCCTTAGGAACTTTCAGTTTTGATCTCCCACCAAATCTTTATAGGAACTGGGGATTGATATATATGATAGCGTATTAGCTTCTTCTTTTTTGTTTCCAGTCAGCCTATCAAATTTGGCATCTCCAAACCTGATATTCTGACCTCCTCGACTCCAAACCTGTTCCAATTGCTGCTTTCCTCACCTCAGCTCTCTTCCTGCTGTTCAGACTTAAAACTATGGAAGAGGAGGCATTTTTAAAAAATCCTCTTTCTTTCTCATTCTTTACCTTCAGTCAGGCAACAAACCTGGTTGTCTTCAATTTCAAACCACCATAAACACTCCAGCCACTTCTCACCACCTGCCCTGCCATCACCAGGAATGTACCATTCTTCTCTCCGCCCCCCGCCCCCACGTGCACACGTGCTCAGTAGCTTCAGTCTTGTCTGACTCTCTGCGACCCTGAGGCTCCTCTGTTTACGGGATTCTCCAGGCAAGAATGGGTTACCCTCCTCCAGGATATCTTCTCCACCCAGAGATCGAACCCACGACTCATATCTCTTGCATTGGCAGGAGGGTTCTTTACCACTAGCACCACCTCTGAACTGTACTCACTGGTAAAACCTCTGCTCATGCTGTGTGTTCTCCGCCGGGAGGCAGGAGTCATTCTTTTTATTTATTTATTTTATTTTTTACTTTACAATATTGTATTGGTTTTTGAACACAGGTTAGATTGTGTTGTTCTTCTACTTGAAACCCTGCAGTGGTTCTCTGTTACATTGATATGAATCCAGTGAGCTTGCAATGATATGCCTCCAAAACCCTACCTAATTCTCTTCCCCACCATCAGCCCTCTCCTATCATTTTGCCCTGTACTAATTTTCTACTAACCACTAATTTTCTACTAACAGTCTGCTGAAGCCACACTGGTCTCTTTTCTGATCCTTGAAAAGAAATCAGGCACATCCCTGCTTTAAAAGTTGGCACTGTTTGTTAGCTCTGTTTGCAAAGTTTGTTCTCCAGGTTATAATGTAAGATAGTGTTTTTACCTACTTCACATCTTTGTTCAAATGCCACCTTCCTGATGTGGCCACCGGGCAAACGAGTGAGTCCCCTTGCCCATGTCTATGTCCATGCGTTTCTGATCAACTGTTGTCTCACTGAGATATGGAAAACCTGATCTTTCTAAATCCGGTCATGTGCATTAAAGCATTTAGGTTAAGTGATCATTAGCTCATCCCCTACTCCTCTGCTTCCAGCAACAAGATTTCTTTTTGCTTGATGGCCAACTTTCTCCCAGAAAGCTAGAGCAGATAATGAATATTTACAGTCATGAAGCTTCTTTGAACTTTTCAGGGAATAACCTGAGGAGCAGAAGAAAAGAGGAAAAGAAAAATTGGGGATTCCATTGGTAATGACATATGAAGAGAAAATGAAGTTTGATTACACTATAGAGAGGCTTCTATTGGATTTTGTATTTTCTTCCTTGCCTGAAATGCCCAGAGCAAAGTTTGTGTTTTCCTGGTGGACAGCTCACTATTCAGGGAGGTACAGGCACTCCTAGATGGAGACTCTGGCTGAAATCAGCAAGGTTTTAATTTCCTGCTTTTTTAAAGGAAAGAGCATAGTGGTGAATATACAGATTCTCACTGTTCAGCATTTTGCTATTTAAAAAAAAAATCAATTTTATTCCCCACAGGTTAAAGTGACTTTAAAAAAATGAAGAGAAAGCCCAGATTAGAAAGCATCATTCACTGCGTTAGCAAAAGGAGCATTAAAGCATTTTGTGTTTCATGAGTGGAGATGTCCAAAACCTGTAAATAACACAGCCTGCTTTATCCCTTTCTTTCTATTGCTTTGGTGTTAATTAAAATATTCTGCCTCTTGTACCTTATATTGTAGGGTTTTTTCAGGTCATATTCCATCTCTTTCTAAGTCTATACTTAGAGTGAATTAAGAACCATGCAGTGGTTTTCTTGAACCAATGCCAAGGTGAAAGTAACTTTTATATAATACCTTTAAATTCAACTGGACTATAATGGCATGTTCTGGGGTCCAAAATATCTTATCATCAAAGACTGAATCAAAAGGCATGTTTTTCAAAATTCTCTAAATCTAAACACAGGAAGCTGTATTGGTTTTGCCATACATTGACATGAATCCACCACGGGTGTACATGCGATCCCAAACATGAACCCCCCTCCCACTATAAAGTAAAATAAAGTAAAAATAAAAAGTTAAAAAAATACAAATTAAAAAAAATAAAATAAACACAGTAAGCTGATTTTTGTGGAGGTGGGGTGGTATTTACTATTAATATTTTTAAACGTTTGCTATATCAATTCATCCTATACTGGAAAGATTTTTAAAAGCCATAAAATGGTAAAATTAGCTTCATCTATGTAATTTGACCATACTTACTGGTGATCTGAACTTTTTCAAAGTGGTGCATTCTCCACCTTCAATCTCATTTGTGCATTCTTTATATATCTTCTATATTTAAAAATGATGTTTTGAAGATCAATGTGAATGTGGAGAATAAGTTTTGGGACAAACCAGCCATAGTATGTATTCTTTTTTCTTGTATTGTTAAATGGAGTAGGGCTTAACCATAATAATTTATATTGCTGGGTTATTTCAGTTGATAGCCGTAGCATCTTTGCCATGAGTTGTCTTTAAATCTATATTACAATGCTTCTGTTACAGATAATTGTAATGAAAATAAATTGTAGTCCAAAACCATTAAAAAAAAAATAGTCTACTTTAGGAATGCCTTTGTAGTGTGAAACCAAAAATAATTTACTTAATTGCATTTATTTCAGTCTAAATGGAGTTGTTTGTTATTAAGGGGAACACATTTATCTATATTTACCCAAGTTCTCAGAACAAGTAGTAGAAGCTTATTCCACATTATTGAAAAAAAAAAATAAGCAGGCATTTATTATTCTGTATTTTTGTTACATTCATTCTTTTAGCAGGTTGCAGGTACTTTGTAAACAAGAGTAGACAGTTTAAAAAAGATAAAATGAAAAAAAATGTATTTGTAGGAAAGAGTCTCAGCAGCATCTGCTTATATAGGTCTCAGGATGGACATGAGGTACTACAGTTTCTCATGTACCTTATGGTATCTTCCTACAAATGTAGATTAAAACAGGTTTGACATACAGTGAAATATTGGATATTTAGTAAGAAATGCATAGCTTAATGATACAAACCTATTCTAGACAGTTTTATCTTTTTATAATGATATTATTTAAAATAGAAAGTTAATAACAGCCATTTAGAAATTATAGGATATATAATTCAAGGTTTATGAATTTCATCACTCACATTTCATCTATTTGAAAATGCAGTGTATTTTATGTAAATGTATATTATGGTGGGGTAATTTAAGTGGTTTTAGAACACTGATGTAGAGAACATTATGCAAAATGCTGGTCTGGATGAATCACAAGCTGGAATCAAGACTGCCAGGAGAAATATCAACTGATGATGCCACTTTAATGGTAGCAAGTGAAGAGGAACTAAACTGCCTCTTGATGACAGTGAAAGAGGAGAATGAAAAAGTTGGCTTAAAACTCAACACTCAAATAACTAAGATAATGGCATCCAATTCTATTAATTCATGGCAAATAGAAGAGGAAAAAGTGGAAGCAGTGACAGACTTTATCTTCTTGGGCTTCAAAATCACTGTGGATGGTGTTTATAGCCATGGAATTAAAAGGCACTTGCTCCTTGGAAGGAAAGCTGTGACAAACTTAGACAGCATATTAAAAACCAGAGACATCACTTTGTTGACAAAGGTCTGTGTTGACAAAGGTCTGTATAGTCAAAGCTATTTCCGGTAGTCACGTATAGAAGTGAGAGTTGGACCATAAAGATGGCTGAAGCATTGATGCTTTTGAACTGTGGTGTTGGAGAAGACTCTTGAAATACCTTGGACTGCAAGGAGATCAATCCAGTCAATACTAAAGGAAATTAACCTTGAAAATTCATTGGAAGGACTGATGCTGATGCTGAAGCTGAAGCTCTAATACTTTGGCCACCTGATGCGAAGAGCTGACTCATTGGAAAAGACCTCGATGCTGGGAAAGATTGAAGGCAGGAGAAGGGGATGACAGAGGATGAGATGGTGGATGGCATCACTGACTCAGTGGACATGACTTTAAGCAAGCTCTGGGAGATGTTGAAGGACAAGGAAGCCTGGTGTTCTGTGGTCCATGGTGTAACAAAGAGTTGGACAGGACTGAGCAACTGAACAAACAAAAAATTGCAGACATCAATAAAATATCCCTGAATATGTTGGCTTGTATATTATCAGCTAGAGTTCAGCATATATAAAAGGTCACATGCAGTGACATGTACAAGTAAATACTGAATGTACTTTGAATTATAGCTATTTTAATATTCCTGAATAATAGTTATATCTCTGGGTCTGGTAATGCTGCTAGCTTTATCTTTTGAAAACAGATTGGTTTTCTCTTGCTTTTTTTGCTTATTCCATGGTTTTTGGTTGAAAGCCAGACACTCTCTGTAAAAGAATAATGAAGGAAGTGAAAATAACACCCTGAAACTGGTCTACCTCTTCATCTGTTAAGGAAGTAGTGTGAGAAATTGAGTTGATCTCATTAGTAGCTGAACTGGGTTTGGATTTTGTTTTTGTCTCAGTCACTGACAGTGCTCCACAGACTTCAAAGTTCCCCTGGAACAGGTTGCTGTTCCCTTGAACTTAGTGTCAAGTCTGAGTGCTTAGATCCTTTTTTTTTTTTTTTTTTTTTATTTTGGTCCTGAGTTCCTGCTTCTTCCCCAAACTTCATCAGTTTCTGAACACTTGTACCAACATGATAACATTCTTGCTGCTTCCTCAGCAGGAGGCTGCCCATGATCTCTACTGAATAGGTCCTTGATTGGAGGTCCAGTTCTATTGTCTGAGCCTAAAACTCTATACCTGGGCCTCAAGAATGGCACTTTCTCAGCATTCCCCCTCCTGACCCCATTCCTCTGTGTGACATATACATTATACCCTGTACCTATGAGAGCTCTTCGGAATGAGTTTTTTACCACTTCTCCAGCAGAAGGAGAATTTTGTTTTGCATTATCTCAGTATGCTGTGCCCAAGAGTTCTCTACCTTCCATCAGAAGCAATGAATTTGTTGAAAATAACAATATGAGTTTTACATATGACCAAAGTAAAGTTTTAAAAGCTGAACAGAGATTATTAAAATCTTTGTTTCTTAAGAACATATTTAAATACTATAATTATAATTTGTGACATTGGCTCTTAAATTATGAGAAATATAACACTGAATGAAAGATGTGTTTTGCTGTGCTTAGTCACTCAGTATTGTCCAACTCTGTAGCCCACCAGGCTCCTCTGTCCATGGGGATTCTCCAGGCTAGACTACTGGAGTGGGTTGCTATGCCCTCCTCCAGGGGATCTTCCCAACTCAGCGACTGAACCCAGGTCTTCTACATTGCAGGCTGATTCTTTACTGTCTGAGCCACAAGGGGTTTGTAATAAATGTGTCTAGAGTCCAACAAGTGCTGTAAATATTTATTTTAACAGTCTTCTGGAATCAAAAATTCCTGTACTAACTGTGATTTTTGAATACTTTTGGCCCTTCATATTTTCAGGTTCTGTATCTGCAGATTCAACCAACCCCAGATCAAAAATATTTGGAAAAATGTTTAACGTTTCAAAAAACAAAACTTGAATTTGTCACACACCAGCGACTAATTACATAGCACTTACAATGTATAGCAACTCCATGGCTCTGATGGTAAAGAATCCACCTGCAATGTGGGAGACCTGGGTTCGATCCCTGCATTGGGAAGATCACCTGGAGAAGAGCATGGTAACCCACTCCAGCATTCTTGCCTGGAAAACCCCCATGGACAGAGGAGCATGATGAGCTACAGTCCATGGGGTTGCAAAGTCAGACATGACTCAGTGACTAAGCACACACACGTGGCATTTACTCATAGTAGGCATTATATATATTCTAGAGATTAGGCATGTGGGAGGGTATGTATACGTTGCACACAAATACTATGCATTTTGTATACGAGACTTGGGCACCCACTGATTTTGGTATCTGTGGGATGGAGTCTTGGAACCAGTCCCTCTCAAATACTGAGAGATGACTATAATATTAAGAAAATATTTGCAGTGATGACTTACTTCCCCAAGCAGGTGGCAGCTATCTGCCAAAACTAACAGGTCTTCTAGTTGTTCATTGCTTTTAGTCTTCAAAATTTATGGGGAGAAAAAAGGTTATCTCACTAACTGATCTGTAGAGGCATACATTCCTCCGAGATCTTGTAGATTTGGTTCCAGACCACTACAACAAAGTGAATATCAAAACAAACGAAGTCACAGATTTTTTTTCATTACCAGGGTATATAAAACTATACTGCTGCTGCTGCTAAGTCGCTTCAGTTGTGTCCGACTATACTGTAGTCTGTCAAATGTGCAATATCATTTTGCCTAAACAAAGATACATCACTTGTTTAATATTATTTCATTGCTAAAAAATGCTAATCATTATCTAGGACTTCAGCAAGTAATAGTAGAAACATCAAAGATCACTGATCACAGATTACCATAACAAATATAATGACAATGAAATAGTTTGATCATTGAGAGAATCATTGAAATACGGCACAGAGACAAAAAGTGAACAAATGTTGGGTACAAGGCAGCAACAGACTTTGCCACAAATCTTTAATTTGTAAAAACTGCAGCATCTGCAAGGAGCAAAAAGAGAAGTTCTATAAAGCAAGGTATGCCTCTGTAAGATAAATATATATACACACGCACACTTGTGTTTAGAAAGGCAATAACAGTGACCCTATGTGCACAATAGCAAAAGAGACACAGATGTAAAGAACAGACTTTTGAACTATGGGGGATAAGAGGAGCAGAATGGTATGAGAAAATAGCAAAGAAACATGTACATTACCATATTAAAATAGATGACCAGTGCAAACAGGGCACTTGAAGATGGTGCTCTGGGACAACCCAGAGGGATGGAGTGGGGAGGGACGCGGAATGGGTTTTCAAGATGGGGGACACATATACACCATGGCTGATTCATGTTAATGTATGCCATAACCCACCACAATATTGTAAAGCAATTAGCCTCCAATTAAAATAAATAAGTTAATTTTTTTAGAAAAGAAATCAGTTTTAGGAAATTTTAAAGGTATAATGGATCCAGCCAACCTGATAATGCTGGTATACATCTTTTCTTTCCATATTCAAGTAAAATAAATTGTGGACATTAGTAACTCATCAAATGAATCATGGCATTATGAAATGTAATAGTGCTTGACTGTCTGAAGTACAGTCTTCATTGACTCACTATGGCACTTTCTTCACTAATTGGTGTCTGCCAGGTTCTTCCCAAATTCTATAGCAAAGTGGTTTCATCTGCATCATAGAATAGGAAACAGTGAATTTCCCATTCTGTGTCCAGTACTGTGCCAAGATTCAGAATCTATGTATTTTTTACACCAAACACCAGGAATTTTTTCTCTGATGTTCCAGGTGGATGACTTAAAAAAGGTAGAGAAGATATAGAAAAACTTTCTCAATGATTTTGTAGTTAGAAATTTAAATACAGAATTGTCTGTAGTTCAAGCTGTAGTCTATCTTAGTATAATTATTTTATTTAAAAAAAAAAAAAACGGACTCATCTTAAAAATAAAGACTTTTTTTTTTTTTGCAGAGCAGTTTTAGGGTCAGCAAAATTGAGGGGAAGATCAATATTTCCATATATCAACCTCTACACCTACAGCCTCTCCCATTATCAATAATCCTGAGAGGTACATTTGCTGAAATCAATGAACCTACTTTATAAACATGCAAAGTCCATAATTTGCTTTGTGGTTCACTCTTGGCACTGTCTATAATTCCTTTTTGAATAACATGACATCAGTTATGCTTCTGGTTTTATTTGTGTTGTGTGTTCAGAATGGCAATCTGAGTTGAGAAACAGCCTCCAGCTTGAGAGTAGGGGTCTTGGCCACCTGATTGACAGGTGGCGAATACCTGAGCAGACTCTCTGAGTTAGGAGACCCCAAATGGGGAGGGGCTTCTTGTCCCATTTCAAGTAACTGTCAGGCACACGGCCATCCCTGAATACTGAAAGGCTCTCAGGGTTATTAACTGCCAAGCCTCTGAATCATGTGAAAGGAGAGCTCAGTATAAAGCAGTGTCCAGAAGCTAAACTAAGAGCCGGGTTTCCAGGAAGCTAAAATGTTCTCAGCCACATTCCAGCTCTTTCCATAAGACTAACCACTCTGATTACTGACATCTCTGTAGAAGTGTCTTGTCAGTAATAGCTAGGAGAAACCCTTCAGTGTTGGGAATTTTGCTTACTTAATTCACATGCCATTAAGAATTCCACAACACTGAAAACAGTTTATCTCAAAAAGTTTCAAAACCATTTTTAAAAATGAGGATTTGCCAATGTTTTATGTTGCTTAAAAGAAATAATTTCTCAGTGTTAACAATGTAGTGTTCACATCTGAGATTGTCTAAAACCTCAGTGCCACCCAGATCTTTGCTGTCTCTTGGGCACCTTACCCAACCTTTTGGAACCATAATTAGTTTCAAAATTGTTCTTTGTTCTAGTGGCACTGTAAATGGTTAAACCAAAGTTATTTTAGTTATAAATGCATAAAACCGAACAAAGCAAGCAATAACTTAGATTCTTGTAAAACATCCACTATTTGTAAAGCAACTACTAAACAGGTAAAATCTGGGGAAAAAATAATACAACAGACATATCAGGTTCTTCAAATGCTTTCTATAAATAGAAACATTATGTTCAAACTTCAGAAATATATATACCAAAAGTCATTGGGTATATTATTTTATTGTTGGATGTTAACTTGCATGTGGATATTATGCATTTATTTCCTGCTAGACACAACTGATGTCTCAGTAAAGACAAGTTACTTCTCACTTACTTCCACAAGCTAGCTAGATTTTCACTGAACTTTCAGCTTAACTGTCAGATATGGTTGCTGCTGCTGCTGCTAAGTTGCTTCAGTCGTGTCAGACTCTGTGCAACCCCATAGATGGCAGCCCACCAGGCTCCCCCGTCCCTGGGATTCTCCAGGCAAGAACACTGGAGTGGGTTGCCGTTTTCTTCTCCAATGCATGAAAGTGAAAAGTGAAAGAGAAGTCTCTCAGTCGTGTCCAACTCTTCGTGACCCCATGGACTGCAGCCTACCAGGCTCCTCCGTCCATGGGATTTTCCAGGACCATAAAAAAGCAATGAAATCTATAAATATCGTATGCAAAAAGGGACTTATATTTTCCCTTTGTAAAATTAACTAAGCCTTTTTTACTATGTGTTACCTCTGCTTACAGGAAATGTGTCCTGATTAAGAAGCTCCAAAATAAAAACTTTACCTTGTCATGTTTAATGCGAGAGCCAGGTATTAATTTTATATGTAAATGATTTATGGCTTAAAGTTATGCAAGTATAGTGATTAGTCAATTCTTAACAACCAAGGTTGTTTTTGCCCATGAAAGTTAGACTGTGGGGTGGGGGTGCTGGGGGCGATGGGATGAATTGGGAGATTGGGACTGACATATATACACTATGATGTAAAATATATAGCTGGTGGGAACCTGCTATATAGCACAGGTCACTGAGTGCTGCACTTTGTGGTGACCTAGAGGAATAGAATGGGGAGAGGGGAGCTCTGAGAGAAGGGATATATGTATATGTACAGATGACTTGCTTCCTTGATTATGTACAGATGTTCCTTGGTTATGTTCATTAATAGGTACAGGTGATTTGCTTCCTTGGGCTTCCCTCATAGCTCAAATAGTAAAGAATTTGCCTGCGATGCAGGAGACCTGGGTTTGAGTCCTGGGTCAGGAAGATCCCCTGGAGAAGGAAATGACAACCCATTCCAGTATTCTTATCTGGAAAATCCCATGGACAGAGGAGCCTGGCAGGCTACAGACCATGAGATCACAAGAGTCGGACATGACTTAGTGACTAAACCACCACCACAGCAGAAACTAACACAACTTTGCAACTACAGCCCAATTAAAAAAAAAAAAAAAGTTTCTCTACACAATAACATTATCAGTTGAAGCTATAAAAAAAAAATCTGTTGCATTCATACAAGAAAGAAAGTTCTCTCTTTTCTTGAGAAGCTAAGATTTCAAGTCTCTCTTTTTTCTTTTTTTTTTTCCAATTGCATCAGTGGGAATTGACTGATTGTATTCTAGAGTAAAAACAGTTTGAGACAACAGTAACTGAAAAAAATCTTCAGTTAACTCTACAGGATAACCCAGATTTCAAAATCAAGTTCAGTTCTTTGGGTGAGATGGGCTGAGAAATGGAAGAAATAATTGGTTAAACTGAATTTTGTTTATATATGTTGTCCAAGGCTCTATCTTTAAAGCTAAATGAGTACTTTCAGTAAATTTAAAAGTTATGTCTACTGAGAAGATACTTCTAATTCTAAACATAAACAATCTTTTCAACTTGCAACAGCTTGTTTAAATGGTGTCTTTAGATGAGTAGTGTTGATTTAATTGTCAACAGCCTTTCCTACTTTTGCTCTAGGATATTGGTTCCTATGGACAAGAACTGTGCAAAATAACTATTCCCATATTCCCCAAATAATTATTCCTAGATCAGGGCCAGTTTTTGTCCTAAATGTCATCAGGATAGAAACTTTTTTCTTTTACTCACTAGGTAATTCTTTACAAAATTTTCCAGTTGGAAGTTAAATATATTTCTATGCCATGTGTATATGTACTAAGAAAACATAAATAATGTTAATTGGTAAATAATTAAATAATTATACTCAGGTAAGGAAAGATGATAAAAGCCTCAACAATTACACTTTTGTTGTTGTTGTTGCTTCCTTATTATATCACAGCTGATCAGAACACTCTTTTTTTTTTCTAGTTGTAAGGCATTAGGTTTTAATCCACTACCTAAATCAATTTAAAAGTGAATCCTTCATGGCTGTCAGTCAAGGATCATTCTCAATTCCTTGAGGCCACCTGTGTTCCTTTCAATGTTCCCCCACGTCCCCGTGTCTCATCCATCTTCAAAGCAGCAATGTAGTCTAGTACTTCTCATAATTTGAAATTCTCTAACTTTACTTTCTCTAACTTCTTTTGCCAACTGGAGAAAGCTTTACAATTTTTCTTTCTGTTTTGTTATTTAAATACAGTTGCCCTAAAAATTTATATTACTTTCAAGTGTAGAGCAATGATTCACTGTTTCAATGTTTATAAATTATACTCCGTTTAAACATATTACATAATAACACAGCCCCTACTCATCTCTGCACTGGTAACCACTAGTTTGTTCTCTCTATATATATGTCTAAGAGTGGAACTGCAGGCTTATTTATAGAATTTGCCAATTTTTGCTTTTACTGTTTTAAAAGTGACTGTACTAATTTTCACTACCACTGCTAAGTATTTGAGTTCTCATAGTTCTTAATACTAACTTACAAAATTTTGCCTATCAGAGAGTTAAAACATCTTCAGTTCAGTCAGTTCAGTCACTCAGTCATGTCCGACTCTTTGTGACCCCATGGACTGCAGCATGCCAGGCCTCCCTGTCAGTCACCAGCTCCCAGAGTTTACCCAAACTCATGTCCATTGAGTCGGTGATGCCATCCAACCATCTCATCCAGCCAGGCCTCCCTGTCCGTCACCAGCTCCCAGAGTTTACCCAAACTCATGTCCATTGAGTCGGTGATGCCATCCAGCCATCTCATCCTCTGTCATATCCTTCTTCTCCTGTCCACAATCTTTCCCAGCATCAGGGTGTTTTCAAATGAGTCAGCCAAAGTATTGGAGTTTCAGCTTCAGCATCAGTCCTTCCAATGAACACCCAGGACTGATCTTCTTTGGGATGGACTGGTTGGAACTTCTTGCAGCCTAAGGAACTCTCAAGAGTCTTCTCCAACACCACAGTTCAAAAGCATCAGTTCTTTGGACCTCAGCTTTCTTTATAGTCCAACTCTCACAACCACACATGAATACTGGAAAAACCATAGCTTTGACTAGACAAACATTTGTTGGCAAAGTAATGTGTCTACTTTTTAATATGTTGTCTAGGTTGGTCATAACTTTCCTTCCAATGAGTAAGTGTCTTTTTATATTATGACTTCAGTCACCATCTGCAGTGATTTTGGAGCCCAAAACATAAAGGCTGTCACTGTCTCCACAGTTTCCCATTCTATCTGCCATGCAGTGATGGGACCAGTGATGAATTTCACTCAGATGACCGTTATATCTACTACTGTGGGCAGGAATCCCTTAGAAGAAATGGAGTAGCCATCATGGTCAACAAAAGAGTCCGAAATGCAGTACTTGGATGCAATCTCAAAAGTGACAGAATGATCTCTGTTCATTTCCAAGGCAAATCATTCAATATCAGTTATCCAAGTATATGCCCCAACCAGTAACGCTGAATAAGCTGAAGTTGAACAGTTCTATGAAGACCTACAAGACCTTTCAGAACTAACACCCAAAAAAAGATGTCCTTTTCATTATAGGGGACTGGAATGCAAAAGTAGGAAGTCAAGGAACACCTGGAGTAACCAGCAACTTTGGCCTGGGAATACAGAATGAAGCAGGGAAAAGGCTAATATAGTTTTGCCAAGAGAACACACAGGTCATAGCAAACACCCTCTTCCAACAACACAAGAGAAGACTCTACACATGGACATCACTAGATGGTCAACACCAAAATCAGATTGATTATATTCTTTGCAGCCAAAGATGGAGAAGATCTATACAGTCAGCAAAAACAACACCAGGAGCTGACTGTGGCTCAGATTATGAGCTCCTTATTGCCAAATTCAGACTTGAAGAAAGCAGGGAAAACCACTAGACCATTCAGGTATGACCTAAATTATATCCCTTATGAATATACAGTGGAAGTGAGAAATAGATTTAAGGGCCTAGATCTGATAGAGTGCCTGATGAACTATGGACTGAAGTACCTGACATTGTACAGAAGACAGGGATCAAGACCATCTCCATGGAAAAGAAATGCAAAAAAAGCAAAATGGCTATCTGGGGAGGCCTCACAAATAGCTGTGAAAAGAAGACAAGCAAAAAGCAAAGGAGAAAAGAAAAGATATAAGCATCTGAATGCAGAGTTCCAAACAATAGCAAGAAGAAATAAGAAAGCTGCCCTCAGCGATCAATGCAAAGAAATAGAGGAAAACAACAGAATGGGAAAGACTAGAGATCTCGTCAAGGAAATTAGAGATACCAAGGGGACATTTCATGCAAACATGGGCTTGATAAAGGACAGAAATGGTATTGACCTAACAGAAGCAGAAGATATTAAGAAGAGGTGGCAAGAATACACAGAAGAACTATACAAAAAAGATCTTCACGACCCAGATAAGCACGAAGGTGTGATCACTCCCACTCAAAAAAGAGCCAGACCTCCTGGAATGTGAAGTCAGGTGGGTTTCACAAGAAGCATCACTACAAACAAAGCTAGTGGAGGTGATGGAATTCCAGTTGAGCTATTTCAAATTCTCAAAGATGATGGTGTGAAAGTGATGCACTCAATATGTCAGCAAATTTGGAAAACTCAGCAGTGGCCACAGGACTGGAAAAGGTCAGTTTTCATTCCAATCCCAAAGAAAGGCAATGCCAAAGAACGTACAAACTACCGAACAATTGCACTCATCTCACGCACTAGTAAAGTAATGCTCAAAATTCTCAAAGCCAGGCTTCAGCAACACGTGAACTCTGAATGTCCAGATGCTCAAGCTGGTTTTAGAAAAGGCAGAGGAACCAGAGATCAAATTGCCAACCTCCATCGGATCATGGAAAAAGCAAGAGAGTTCCAGAAAAACATCTATTTCTGCTTTATTGACTATGCCAAAGCCTTTGACTGTGTGGATCACAATAAACTGTGGAAAATTCTGACAGAGATGGGAATATCAGACCACCTGACCTGCCTCTTGAGAAATCTGTATGCAGGTCAAGAAGCAACAGTTAGAACTGGACATGAAACAACAGACTGGTTCCAAAGAGGAAAAGGAGTACGTCAAGGCTGTATATTGTCACCCTGCTTATTTAACTTGTATGCAGAGTACATCATGAGAAACGCTGGGCTGGATGAAGCACAAGCTGGAATCAAAATTGCTGGGAGAATTATCAATAAATTCAGATACGCAGATGACATCACCCTTATGGCAGAAAATGAAGAGGAACTCAAAAGCCTCTTGATGAATTTAAAAGAGGAGAATGAAAAAGTTGGCTTAAAGATCAACAGTCAGAAAACTAAGATCATGGAACCTGGTCCAATCGGTTCATGGCAGATAGATGGAGAAACAGTGAAAACAGCGACTGACTATTTTTTGGGCTCCAAAATCACTGCAGATGTTGATTGCAGCCGTGAAATTAAAAGACGCTTACTCCTTGGAAGGAAAGTCATGACCAACCTGGATAGCATATTGACAAGCAGAGGTTTTGCTTTGCAAACAAAGGTCCGTCTAATCAAGGCTATGGTTTTTCCAGTGGTCATGTATGGATGTGAGATTTGGACTGTGAAGAAAGCTGAGCCCCGAAGAATTAATGGTTTTGAACTGTGGTTTTGGAGAAGAATCGTGAGAGTCCCTTGGACTGTAAGGAGATCCAACCAGTCCATTCTAAAGGAGATCAGCCCTGGGTGTTCGTTGGGAGGACTGATTATAAAGGTGAAACTCCAGTACTTTGGCCACCTCATGGAAAGAGTTGACTCATTGGAAGACTCTGATGCTGAAAGGGATTGGGAGCAGGAGGAAAAGGGGACGACAGAGGATGAGATGGCTGGATGGAATCAAGGACTCGATGGATGTGAGTTTGAGTGAAATCTGGGAGTTGGTGATGGACAGGGAGGCCTGACGTGCTGTGATTCATGGGGTTCCAAAGAGTCGGACACGTCTTAGCGACTGAACTGAACTGAACTGAACTGATGGGACCAGATGCCATGACCTTAGTTTTCTGAATGTTGAGCTTTAAGCCAACTTTTTCACTCTCCTCTTTCATCAAGAGACTCTTTAGTTCCTCTTCACTTTCTGCCCTAAGGGTGGTGTCATCTGCATATATGAGGTTATTGATATTTCTCCCGGCAATGTTGATTCCAGCTTGGGCTTCATCCAGCCCAGTGTTTCTCACTTCCACTGTATAATCATAAGTGATTTGATTTAGGTCATACCTGAATGGTCTAGCGGTTTTCCCTACTTTCTTCAATTTGAGTCTGAATTTGGTAATAAGGAGTTCATGATCTGAGCCACAGTCAGCTCCTGGTCATTTTTGTTGACTGTATAGAGCTTCTCCATCTTTGGCTGCAAAGAATATAATGAATCTGATTTCGGTGTTGACCATCTGGTGATGTCCATGTGTAGAGTCTTCTCTTGTGTTGTTGGAAGAGGGTGTTTTCTATGACCAGTGCATTTTCTTGGCAAAACTCTATTTGTCTTTGCCCTGCTTCATTCCACATTCCAAGGCCAAATTTGCCTGTTACTCCAGGCTTTTCTTGACTTCCTACTTTTGCATTCCAGTCCCCTATAATGAAAAGGACATCTTTTTTGGGTGTTAGTTTTAAAAGGTCTTGTAGGACTTCATAACACCGATCAACTTCAGTTTCTTCAGTGTTACTGGTTGGGGCATAGACTTGGATTACTGTGATATTGAATGGTTTGCCTTGGAGACGAACAGAGATCATTCTGTCATTTTTGAGATTGCATCCAAGTACTGCATTTCGGACTCTTTTGTTGACCATGATGGCTACTCCATTTCTTCTGAGGGATTCCTGCCCGCAGTAGCAGATGTAATGGTCATCTGAGTTAAATTCACCCATTCCAGTCCATTTTAGTTCACTGATTCCTAGAATGTCGACATTCACCCTTGCCATCTCCTGTTTGACCACTTCCAACTTGCCTTGATTCATGGACCTGAAATTCCAGGTTCCTATGCAATATTGCTCTTTACAGCATTGGCTCTTGCTTCTATCACTGGTCACATTCACAACTGGGTATTGTTTTTGCTTTGGCTTCATCCCTTCATTCTTTGTGGAGTTATTTCTCCACTGATCTCCAGTAGCATAGTGGGCACCTAATGACCTTGGGAGTTCTTTTGGTATCCTATCATTTTGCTTTTTCATACTGTTCATGGGGTTCTCAAGGCAAGAATACTGAAGTGGCTTGCCGTCTCTTCTCCAGTGGACCACTTTCTGTCAGACCTCTCCACCATGACCTGCCCATCTTGGAGATATAAGCATCTGAATGCAGAGTTCCAAAGAATAGCAAGAAGAAATAAGAAAGCCTTCTTCAGTGATCAATGTGAAGAAATAGAGGAAAACAACAGAATGGGAAAGACTAGAGATCTCTTCAAGAAAATTAGAGATACCAAGGGAAAATTTCATGCAAACATGGGCTCAATAAAGGACAGAAATGGCATGGACCTAACAGAAGCAGAAGATATTAAGAAGAGGTGGCAAGAATACACGGAAGAACTGTACAAAAAAGATCTTCACGACCCAGATAATCATGATGATGTGATCACTAATCTAGAGCCAGACATTTTAAAATGTGAAGTCAAGTGGGGTTAGAAAGCATCACTACGAACAAAGCTAGTGGAGGTGATGGAATTCCAGCTGAGCTGTTTCAAATCCTGAAAGATGATGCTGTGAAAGTGCTGCACTCAATATGTCAACAAATTTGGAAAACTCAGCAGTGGCCACAGGACTGGAAAAGGTCAGTTTTCATTCCAATCCCAAAGAAAGGCAATGCTAAAGAATGTGCAAACTACCGCACAATTGCACTCATCTCACACACTAGTAAAGTAATGCTCAAAATTCTCCAAGCCAGGCTTCAGCAACACGTGAGCCATGAACTTCCAGATGTTCAAACCAGTTTTAGAAAAGGCAGAGGAACCACAGAGCAAATTGCCAACACCCACTGGATCATGGAAAAAGCAAGAGAGTTCCAGAAAAACATCTATTTCTGCTTTATTGACTATGCCAAAGCCTTTGACTCTGTGGATCACAATAAACTGTGGAAAATTCTGAAAGAGATGGGAATACCAGACCACCTGATCTACCTTTTGAGAAACCTGTATGCAGGTCAGGAAACAACAGTTAGAACTGGACATGGAACAACAGACTGGTTCCAAATAGGGAAAGGAGTACGTCAAGGCTGTATATTGTCACCCTGCTTATTTAACATATGCAGAGTACATCATGAGAAATGCTGGGCTGGATGAAGCACAAGCTGGAATCAAGATTGCCAGGAGAAATACCAATAACCTCAGACATGCAGATGACACCACCCTTATGGCAGAAAGTGAAGAGGAGCTAAAAAGCCTCTTGATGAAAGTGAAAGAGGAGAGCAAAAAAGTCGGCTTAGAGCTCATCATTCAGAAAATGAAGATCATGGCATCTGGTCCCATCACTTCATGGAAAATAGATGGGGAAACAGTGGAAACAGTGTCAGATTTTATTTTTTTGGGCTCCAGAATCACTGCAGATGGTGACTGCAGCCATGAAATTAAAAGACACTTACTCCTTGGAAGAAAAGTTATGACCAACCTAGATAGTATATTCAAAAGCAGAGACACTATTTTGCTGACTAAAGTCTGTCTAGTCATGGCTATGGTTTTTCCAGTAGTCATGTACGGATGTGAGAGTTGGACTGTGAAGAAGGCTGAATGCCGACGAATTGATGCTTTTGAACTGTGGTGTTGGAGAAGACTCTTGAGAGTCCCTTGGACTGCAAGGAGGTCCAACCAGTCCATTCTGAAGGAGATCAACCCTGGGATTTCTTTGGAAGGCATGATGCTAAAGCTGAAGCTCCAGTACTTTGGCCACCTCATGTGAAGAGCTGACTCATTGGAAAAGACTCTGATGCTGGGAGGGATTGGGGGCAGGAGAAGATGGGACGACTGAGGATGAGATGGCTTGATGGCATCACAGACTCTATGGACGTGAGTCTGAGTGAGTTCCAGGAGATGGTGATGGAAAGGGAGACCTGGCGTGCTGCGATTCATGGGGTCGCAAAGAGTCGGACTCCACTGAGTGACTGAACTGAACTGAAGTGAGTGTTTCTCATGATGTACTTTGCATATGTTAAATAAGCAGGGTGACAATATACAGCCTTGACGTACTCCTTTCCCTATTTGGAACCAGTCTGTTGTTCCATGTCCAGTTCTAACTGTTGTTTCCTGACCTGCATACAGGTTTCTCAAAAGGTAGATCAGGTGGTCTGGTATTCCCATCTCTTTCAGAATTTTCCACAGTTTATTGTGATCCACAGAGTCAAAGGCTTTGGCATAGTCAATAAAGCAGAAATAGATGTTTTTCTGGAACTCTCTTGCTTTTTCCATGATCCAGTGGGTGTTGGCAATTTGCTCTGTGGTTCCTCTGCCTTTTCTAAAACTGGCTTGAACACCTGGAAGTTCATGGCTCACGTGTTGCTGAAGCCTGGCTTGGAGAATTTTGAGCATTACTTTACTAGTGTGTGAGATGAGTGCAATTGTGCGGTAGTTTGCACATTCTTTGGCATTGCCTTTCTTTGGGATTGGAATGAAAACTGACCTTTTCCAGTCCTGTGGCCACTGCTGAGTTTTCCAAATTTGTTGACATATTGAGTGCAGCACTTTCACAGCATCATCTTTCAGGATTTGAAACAGCTCCACTGGAATTCCATCATCTCCACTAGCTTTGTTCATAATGATGCTTTCTAACCCCACTTGACTTCACATTCTAGGATGTCTGGCTCTAGGTTAGTGATCACACCATCATGATTATCTGGGTTGTGCAGATCTTTTTTGTACAGTTCTTCTGTGCATTCTTGCCACCTCTTCTTAATATCTTCTGCTTCTGTTAGGTCCAGACCATTTCTGTCCTTTATCGAGCCCATGTTTGCATGAAATGTCCCCTTGGTATCTCTAATTTTCTTGAAGAGATCTCTAGTCTTTCCCATTCTGTTGTTTCCTCTACACCATGGTTACCCTCTTATTTCTATGCATCTGTGGTAAGGAACGCTCTCCCTGCTTGATTCTGAGGAGCAAACTGTTTATCCTGAGGAATAAATTGTGAGACATTTAGCCTCTTTTTAAAGCATTAAATATAGCTTTGTGTTGACTCTTGTTGAATTTCTTGTCTTGAGTATCAATCAGTTTGATGTGATAGATATTGTTTGTTTTTTAACTGAACTGTATGTTTTTAACTAAACATATTATTTTTGTTTAATTTGAGGCTAAAGTATTGATACCTTCGTAGGATTGTTAAATAACATATGACCCCCAGATTAGTCAGCTGCTGTCTAATAGGAAAAAGGAAGGAAGGTACAACAAATTCAAACAAATAATAAATACCTGACAATTTATGCTCAAATTTCCTTTCACAATTAAGATGTTCTTGTAAAGTAGATATCAAATTCCATTTATAGATGATACTTATATCAACTTTATGAGATTAACGCGTGAAGTCATTTAAACCAAATACAATGTGTTTTGATCAAGAGATTATATTTATAAAGCATGATTTTTCAGACTTCCCAGGTGGCTCAGACGGTAAAGCATCTGCCTATAGTGCGGGAGACCTGAGTTCAATCCCTAGGTCAGGAAGATCTCCTGGAGAAGGCAGTGGCAACCCACTCCAGTATTCTTGCCTGGAAAATCCCATGGATGGAGGAGCCTGGTAGGCTACAGTCCCTGGGGTCGCTAAAAGTCGGACACGACTGAGTGATTCCACTTTCACTTTCATGCTTTTTCAATCCTTTGACGAAAATTAACCAAAAGTTAGGTTTTGTATTAGTAAACTAATACTTGGGACATGTGTGGGTGTAAACATTTGTCAGCAAAAACACAAACAGTAACTGTATTTAATAGAAGATTAAAATCTATGTTTTTGTGACTTTCAAAAAGAGAGCAATCATTACTTTTTGAATCAATAATCAGTTATGAAGAAAGATTCAATTAATATTTTATCCCACTTTAGACTGATCTGAACAGAGAGAATAAAGGGATAGTGAAAGTAAAAAGAAATAAATAAGAGAGAATAGGAGCAAGGAAGATTAGAATGGAGAATGGTAAAAGAAACAGATGAGAGGATATGTGGAGTACTTGCTAAGAGCAAGGATTTGGGGCTGGACTTCCCAGCTTCATATACCAGGCTTGCTACCACCTTCTGTATCCCTTTGGTTTAGTAACTTAATTTGCACATACTTCATACATAAAATGGGAATAATATTTAACTGATATTTCATAGTTGTGAGATTTTAAGATAATATAGTAAGTGCTGTGCAAATATTATTAACATAGTGCTATTCTCTATATTTGCTGTTGGGAAGATTACATAAGTTAACATGTATCAGACACCTAGGTAGGGTCACCACTAGCATATAGCACCTTACGTATAAAGTA
Source organism: Capricornis sumatraensis (assembly GCF_032405125.1). Lineage (NCBI taxonomy): Eukaryota > Metazoa > Chordata > Mammalia > Artiodactyla > Bovidae > Capricornis > Capricornis sumatraensis. The sequence goes on along the minus strand of NC_091086.1, from coordinate 67,038,552 downwards.
GAGGAAGATGCTCTCTCTTAGTTGAGGCACCAGGTATAGCACTTGGCTGGCAAAGAAGCAGCTGGATTTATAGTGACTAAATGCTACTCACAAGGCACTATATGATGGGTCCAAACTATATAACCTCATGCTGCTGCTGCTGCTGCTAAGTCATTTCTGTCATGTCCAACTCTGTTCCCCCAATAGATAGCAGCCCACCAGGCTCCCCTGTTCCTGGGATTCTCCAGGGAAGAACACTGGAGTGGGTTGCCATTTCCTTCTCCAATGCATGAAAGTGAAAAGTGAAAGTGAAGTTGCTCGGTCCTGTTCGACTCTTTGCGACCCCATGAATTGCAGCACCCCAGGCCTCCCTGTCCATCACCAACTCCCAGAGTCCACCCAGACCCATGTCCATTGTGTCCGTGATGCCATCCAACCATCTCATGCTCTGTCGTCCCCTTCTCCTCCTGCCCTCAATATTTCCCAATATAAGGGTCTTTTGAAATGAGTCAGTTCTCCACATCAGGTGGCCAAAGTATTGGAGTTTCAGCTTCAACATCAGTCCTTCCAATGAACATCCAGGACTGATTTCCTTTAGGATGGACTTGTTGGATCTTCTTGCAGGCCAAAGGACTTTCACGAGTCTTCTCCAACACAACAGTTCAAAAGCACCAATTCTTTGGTGCTTAGCTTTCTTTGTAGTCCAACTCTCACATCCATACATGACCACTGGAAAAACCATAGCCTTGATTATATGGACCTTAGTCGGCAAAGTAATGTCTCTGCTTTTGAATATGCTGTCTAGGTTGGTCATAACTTGCCTTCCAAGGAGCAAGCGTCTTTTAATTTCATGGCTGAAATCACCATCTGCAGTGATTTTGGAGCCCAGAAAAATAAAGTCAGCCACTGTTTCCACTGTTTCTCCAGCTATCTGCCATGAACTGATGGGACCAGATGCCATGATCTTCGTTTTCTAAACATTGAGCTTTAAGCCAACTTTTTCACTCTCTTCTTTTGCTTTCATCAAGAGGCTTTTTAGCTCCTCTTCACTTTCTGCCATAAGGGTGGTGTCATCTGCATATCTGAGGTTATTGATATTTCTCCCAGCAATCTTGATTCCAGCTTGTGCTTCATCCAGCCCAGCATTTCTCATGATGTACTCTGCAGATAAGTTAAAAAAAGTAAGGTGACAATATACAGCCTTGACGTACTCATTTTCGAATTTGGAAACAGTCTGTTGTTCCATAGCACTAGTCATAGCAAACACCCTCTTCAAACAACACAGGAGAAGAGTCTACACATGGACATTACCAGATGGTCAACACCGAAATCAGATTGATTATATCCTTTGTAGCCAAAGATGGAGAAGCTCTATACTGTCAGCAAAAAGTCCTTATTGCCTAATTCAGACTTAAATTGAAGAAAGTGGGGAAAACCACTAGACCATTCAGGTGTGACCTAAATCAAATCCCTTATGATTATACAGTGGAAGTAAGAAATAGATTTAAGGGACTAGATCTGGTAGACAGAGTGCCCAATGAACTATGGACGGAGGTCGTGACATTGTTCAGGAGACAGGGAGCAAGACCATCCCCAAGAAAAAGAAATGCAAAAAAGCAAAATGGCTGTCTGGGGAGGCCTTACAAATAGTTGTGAAAAGAAGACAGGCAAAAAGCAAAGGAGAAAAGAAAAGGTATACCCATTTGAATGCAGAGTTCCAAAGAATAGCAAGGAGAGATAAGAAAGCCTTCCTCAGTGATCAATGCAAAGAAATAGAGGAAAACAATAGATTGTGAAAGACTAGAGACATCTTCAACAAAATTAGAAATACCAAGGGAACATTTCATGCAAAGATAGGCTCGATAAAGGGCAGAAATGGTATTGACCTAACAGAAGCAGAAGATATTAAGAAGAGGTGGCAAGAATACACAAAAGAACTGTACAAAAAAGATCTGCATGACCCAGATAATCACAAAGGTGTGATCACTCCCACTCCCCTAGAGCCGGACCTCCTGGAATGTGAAGTCAGGTGGGCTTCACAAGAAGCATCACTACAAACAAAGCTAGTGGAGGTGATGGAATTCCAGTTGAGCTATTTCAAATTCTCAAAGATGATGGTGTGAAAGTGATGCACTCAATATGTCAACAAATTTGGAAAACTCAGCAGTGGCCACAGGACTGGAAAAGGTCAGTTTTCATTCAATCCCAAAGAAATGCAATGTCACAGAATGCTCAAACTACTGCACAATTGCACTCATCTCACACACTAGTAAAGTAATGCTCAAAATTCTCCAAGCCAGGGTTCCATAATATGTGGACCGTGAACTTCCTGATGTTCAAGATGGTTTTAGAAAAGGCAGAGGAACTAGAGATCAAATTGCCAACATCCACTGGATCATCAAAAAAGCAAGAGAGTTCCAGACAAACATCTATTTCTGCTTTATTGACTATGCCAAAGCCTTTGACTGTGTGAATCAAATAAACTGTGGAAAATTCTGAAAGAGATGGGAATACCAGACAACCTGACCTGTCTCTTGAGAAATCTGTATGCATGTCAGTTATCGGTAGAGACAAGCTGAACTACAGATCAGAAAATCTCCAATCCTATCTATTTAATAATGTCAGTTCAGTTCAGTTCAGTTCAGTGGCTCAGTCATGTCCAACTCTTTGTGACCCCATGGACTGCAGCACACCAGTCTTCCATGTCTATCACCAACTCCTGTGGCCTGCTGAAACTCTTGCCCATTGAGTTGGTGATGCCATCCAACCATTTCATCCTCTGTCATCCCTTTCTCTTCCTGCCTTCACTTTCCAGCATCAAGGTATTTTTCAATGAATCAGTTCTTCTCATGAACTGTCCAAAGTATTGGAGTTTCAGCTTTAGCATCAGTCCTTCCAATGAATATTCAGGACTGATTTCCTTAGGATTGACTGGTTTGATCTCCTTATAGTCCAGGGAACTCAAGAGTCTTCTCTAACACTGCAGTTCAAAAGCATTGATTCTTCAGCGCTCACGTTTCTTATGGTCAGACTCACATCCATACATGACTACTGGAAAAACCATAGCTTTTGCTAGATGGACATTGTAGGAAAAGTAATGTCTCTGCTTTTTAACATGCTGTCTAGGTTGGTCATAGATTTTCTTCCAAGGAGCACACCCCTTTTAATTTCATGGCTGCCGTCACCATCTGCAGTGATTTTGGAGCCCAAGGAAATAAATTCTCTCACTGTTTTCATTGTTCCCCCATCTATTTGGCATGAAGTGATTGGACTGGATGCCAATGTCTTAATTTTCTGAATGCTGAGTTTTAAGCCAGCTTTCTCACTCTCCTCTTTCAATTTCATCAAGTGACTTTAGTTCCTCTTTGCTTTCTGCGATAAGTCTGATGTCATCTGCATATCTGAGGTTATTGATATTTTTCTTGGTAATCTTGACTCCAGATTGTGGTTTATCCAGCTGGCATTTCGCATGATTCATTCTGCATATAAGTTAAATAAGCAGGGTGACAATAAACAGCCTTGATGTACACCTTTACCAATTTGGAACCGGTCCATTGTACTATATCTGGTTCTAACTGTTGCTTCTTGACCTGCATACAGATTTCTCAGGAGGCAGGTAGGGTGGTCTGGTATTCCCACCTCTTTAAGCATTTTCACAGATTTTCTTGATCCACACAAAGCCTTTGGCATATTCCATAAAGCAGAAGTAGATGTTTTTCTGGAACTCCCTTGCTTTTTTGATTATCCAGTGGTTGTTGGCAATTTGGTCTCTTGCTCCTCTGCCTTTTCTAAACCCAGCTTGAACATCTGGAAGTTCTTGGTTCACTTACTGTTGAAACCTCGCTTGGAGAATTTTCAACATTACCTTGCTAGTGTGTGAGATGAGTGCAATTGTGTGGTAGTTTGATCATTCTTTGACATTGGTTTTCTTTGGATTCGAATGAGAACTGACCTTTTCCAGTCCTGTGGCCACTACTAAGTTTTCCAGATTTGCTGGCATATTGAGTGCAGCACTTTCACAGCATCATCTGTTAGGATTTGAAATAGTTCTACTGGAATCCATCCACTCTACTAGCTTTGTTTGCAGTGATGCTTCCTAAGGCCCACCTGACTTTGCACTCCAGGACGTCTGGTTCTAGGTGAGTGAGCACACCTTTGTTGTTACCTGGCTCATTATGATCTTTTAAATATAGATCTTCTGTGTATTCTTGCCACTTCTTAATTTCTTCTGCTTCTGTTAGGTCCATACCATTTCCCTTCTTTATTGGGCCCATCTTTCCATGAAAAGTTCCCTTGCACTGGAGAAAAGAATGCTTACCTTGACAAAGTTATTTTACTTTGGCAGTAGAAGAAATGCTGTCATATCAGAAAGATGTAATCGTTTTTTAATACTGAAGAGTGACTTCAGCACAACTCTTAAATTTTTTCTAGTGTTGCCAAGCTCAGAATTTAGATTATTCATTTATATCTTGATTAAAATACATAAGAAGAAATAGGGAACAAATGAAGACTTTGGAATTTATCTCAGTGAAGAATTTATCTGAAAATAAAATCTATTGCCAGAAAGATAAAGAGTGACTTTGCTGCTAGCTTCATTCATTTGTTATTATGTACCAAGCATTGCATTTAACAAAATTGTTTTATTGAATTATTTGGAAGCCTAGTATAACATTAGCTTCTAGAGGCAAGTCCCATAGCTTCTGTCATGAACCTCTCAGGGACACTAATAGTATGTGGCTGTCCAATGTCAATTTCAGGGTCTGAGATTTGAGTTGCAGGAAAGTTTGTTTATCCTTATTGCTGGGGTTCAGTTTTTCAGAGCTTCCCTGGTAGCTCAGGTGGTAAAGAATTTGCCTGAAATGCGAGAGACCTGGGTTCAATCCCTGGGTTAGGAAGATCCCCTGGAGAAGACCACGGCAACCCACTCCAGTATTCTTGCCTGGAGAATCCCCATGGACCGAGGAGCCTGATGGACTACAGCCCTTGGGGTCACAGAGTTGGACAGACTGAACCTCTAAGCACACACACACACACACACACACACCTAAAGTGTAAGCTGTTTAGCAGGGCTCCCATGTGGATGGGTCTGAATTCCAACTTAGATCCTCCTCATCCTACAAGACCCTCAAGTTTGCTGCTCATACTCATTGTGTCTCAGATACCTTTATTCCAGAATTAAAAATCAATTCTCTTTGGATTGCCATTCACCAGATCTTGGGCTGGAAATGCTTCATAGCACTTTTTATACATTATCTCTTTATACATTATCTCTGGTGGTCAGTGTGAGAGCAGTTCTAAAATTTCTAGATCATTCTACTAAAGGAAGATGTTCCTCATTTTTAAGGTTTCTGCTTCTTAGACAGAATATCTTCTTCTTGGAATTTTAAAGTTTGTGGATAAGGGTCAGACCCTGACCCAAGTTTCGAATCCAGGTCTTCCGTACTGCAAGCAGATTCTTTACCTTTACCTTCTGGGCCACCAGGGAAGCCATGTCAAGCTTACATCAAATCAGGAAAGAAACCTAAACTACTGGTGAAATTTTTACTTATTATACTTGGACAGCCAACATTCTGATAATAATGACAAAATTAGAGTGATGTTAAAACGTGAAGAAAAACGACTAGTCCAGATAGTTTCACAACAAGAAAAAGATGGTCATCAGGAGAAAATGTTCATTCACGGATTGAGTTGGTCATTTACTCGGCAACTTTTTATTGAGTGACTCACCTCTGCTGTGTTCAGTTTTGAGGTGGGCCTTGAGATTCAGCAGATAACAAGGGTAATATGGACCCTTGCTTCTTAGGTGGTTTAAACTCCCAGCATGTAGAGAAATGTGTGTAGTTCATTTTCATGAGTATTAAAGAGTCAGCAATGATGGAGCTTCAACTTTTAAATTTAAATAGGCCTTAGAGATCATTTAGTCAAATTTCCTCATCTTTCTGAATAGGAAAAAGTTACAGAATGAGCTCTGTTCACTTTCCCAAGGTCTCGTAGGTTGTTAGTGGATGAACAGAGAGCACATTGGTTTCTTCCAGCTCTCAAAAGGGTTGTTTTTGTTATATCGCAATGGCCTCTTTAATCAACTGCGTACATTGGACATCTTTATGAATACATTTTAGACTTTGAAACTTGTGATGCAGGCTCTGAGTTCATAGATATAATGTCTTGAAATGCCATTTTTATCCATGTAACTTAAAGTGCCATTTTTGTTCATGTGACTTCCCTGGTGGCTCAGACAGTAAAGAATCCGCCTGCAATGTGAGAGACCCAGGTTTGATCCCTGGGTCAGGAAGATCCCCTGGAGGAAGGCATGGCAACCCAATCCAATATTCTTGCCTGGAAAATTCCATAGATAGAAGAGCCTGGCAGGCTACAGTGCATGGTGTCACAAAGAGTCAGACATGACTAACACACACACAACTTAAAAAACTAACAAAACTTTTAAAAAGTTTAGCCAAGTTGGTCCACGATGTTCAATGTAGTGCGAAGTGAAAGTCACTCAGTTGTGTCTTTGTGACCCCATGGACTACAGAGTCCATCTCCAGGCCAGGATACTGGAGTGGGTAGCTGTTTCCTTCTCCAGAAGATCTTCCCAACCCAGGGATTGAACCCAGGTCTCCCATATTGCAGGCAGATTCTTTACCAGCTGAGCCACCAGGGAAGCCCAGGAATACTGGACTGGGTAGCCTATCCCTTCTCCAGGGAATCTTCCTGACTCAGGAAACCAGTGGGGTCTCCCGCATTGCAGGCGATTCTTTACCAGCTGAGTTACCAATGTAGTGTACTTATACACAATTAAACTTGAAAGTAACTATGTTAGGCATAAGTGAGTACCTGAATCGTAATATATATTAAATATTACATTTCAATCTATAGTAGGTTTTTTTTTTTTCCCAAAATTTATTTGGTTGGTTCTGCTAGCGCTTTCCATTGTTCTTTGTGTTTTATTTATTCAAACAAAATGTTAGCTTTATATGCATTTCCATAATTTTTTAGCAATTTATATTATTAAAAGAAAATTAAATAATTACCATAAAAAAACATGAAATTAAAATGTCATACATATGTATAGCATTAATTGTAAATCTATGACACTTTTCTCAACATTTTTTTTTTTTTTTTATAGAAGCACTAAATTCTGTTAGTACCTTCCTAGCTAAATTCTTGGGTTTCCCTGGTTGCTCAGTTGTAAAGAATCTGACTGCCAGTTCAGGAAATGCTGGTTTGACTCCTGGGTCAGGAAGATCCCCTGGAGGAAGAAATGGCAAGTAACTCCAGCTTTCTTGCCTGGAGAATCCCATGGACAGAGAAGCCTGGTGGGCTACAGTCCATAGGGTCTCAAAAGAGTTATATAGCACTTAGTGACTAAATAAAAACAGTTAAATTCTTATTATTTTTGCTTTTCTAAAAGTAAACAGCACATTTTTATGATCATTGTACAATATTTAAGTGCAACAAATTAGAAGTACCTTATCTATAATGTCAAAAGCCATTGCTCACCCTAATAACATTTGCAAAAGGTTAACATGTCAAACTGCCTTTTCATGCTACTCATGGGGTTCTCAAGGCAAGAATACTGAAGTGGTTTGCCATTCTCTTCCCCAGTGGACCACATTTTGTAAGAGGTCTTCACCATAACCTATCTGTCTTGGTTGGCCCTACACGGCATGGCTCATAATTTCATTGAGTTAGACAAGGCTGTGGTCCATGTGATCAGTTTGAAATTCCCATAAACCAGTTTTCCAATCCTTAATTGCTGTGAAGAAATTCCTAGTATTTTGATAGAAATTAACAGTAACTCAGAAGTCAGAGAAGAAACAAGTCTTACAATGACCAGAAGAGATATGTTAAATTCTTGGAACTGTAATAGCTCTAGCTATTCAGCAGTGGAATTATCTTTCTAGTACATATTTAAATGAGGAGTTTGAATGACCCGTGGATTTCTTTTTCAAGAAAAGGTTCACAGTTTGCTGAAATACAGGAAATATAATGGCCCACCTTCATTTCTATCAAGAGAATGTATAATTGCAGTATTTGGCCTGTATTCATATTCTAAGCAGCATAGTTTAAAAGGTAAGTGTCCAAAATTAGCTGGAAGAATTGGAGAAAGTCTAAATTTAACTAGCTTTTGTACCGACCGGGGCTATAGCTGCTAAGGACATTTTAAATAGTGAGAGAGGTAAATGTTCTTTGTATTGCAACCCCTAGTGAATCTGAGTAAGTGACATTATTATAATAATAAAAATAAAGGAAAGTCTATGTTTCCCCTAATTCAACTGACAGGCAGAGCAAAATGAAAGAAATAGAAATTAGGATTTTAGCTCAAAATGTAAAATTTATGTGGGCAGAAATAACAAATTATTTATATTTTGGTTTTGTAAACATCAATGAATAATCCATTCTTTGCTCATATCCTCATGACCTTCACTTATTTTGGAAAAAAAGATTTGTTTTTTCTAATGATTTTACTATTGAAACAATAAAGGAAAATATTGCAATGTCATCAAGTTTGATGAAAAGAAATTTGAACAATGCATTATTGAGAATTCTCACTTTCTAAATCTTTCACAAACCCCTTGAGACTTCTAGCATCTTCATCTCTTTCTGTTTGTTCTCTTTTGGCAGATCCAGAAACCTGTGAGCAATTCTTACAGAAACTTTTTTTTTTCCCCGTAGACACATCAAAGTGACAAATTTTTAATGATCCCTTAGCTAGAAAGAGCCAGATACTTACTTCTGCCAGTTGTGAAACTATAAAAAGAAAGCAGGGGATATTTTATTTCTTTCCTTAATTGCCTTCCCAAGTTCCCAAGGTAAGCAAAAGAAATTACATACCAAAAAAAAAAAAAAAAAAAAGAGAGAGAGAGAGAGAATTGTTGAAAGTTGTTTGCTGTGGTACAGAGATTTTTCATTTTCTAAATATATATGTAGATGACACCACCCTTATGGCAGAAAGTGAAGAGGAGCTAAAAAGCCTCTTGATGAAAGTGAAAGAGGAGAGTGAAAAAGTTGGCTTAAAGCTAAACTTTCAAAAAATGAAGATCATGGCATCTGGTCCCATCACTTCATGGGAAATAGATGGGGAAACAGTAGAAACAGTGGCAGACTTTATTTTTTGGGGCTCCAAAATCACTGCAGATGGTGACTGCAGCCATAAAATTAAAAGACACTTACTACTTGGAAGAAAAGTGATGACCAATCTAGATAGTATATTCAAAAGCAGAGACATTACTTTGCTGACTAAGGTCCGTCTAGTCAAGGCTATGGTTTTTCCTGTGGTCATGTATGGATGTGAGAGTTGGACTGTGAAGAAGGCTGAGCCCCGAAGAATTGATGCTTTTGAATTGTGGTGTTGGAGAAGACTCTTGAGAGTCCTTTGGACTGCAAGGAGATCCAACCAGTCCATTCTGAAGGAGATCAACCCTGGGATTTCTTTGGAAGGAATGATGCTAAAGCTGAAGCTCCAGTACTTTGGCCACCTCATGCAAAGAGTTGACTCATTGGAAAAGACTCTGAGGCTGGGAGGGATTCAGGGCAGGAGGAGAAGGGGACAACAGAGGATGAGATGGCTGGATGGCACCACGGACTCTATGGACGTGAGTCTGAGTGAACTCCGGGAGTTGGTGATGGACAGGGAGGCCTGGCGTGCTGCGATTCATGGGGTTGCAGAGAGTCGGACACGACTGAGCGACTGAACTGAACTGAACTGAAATATATTTGTAAAAATATTATACCACATATAATATGGTATATAATATAATGTGGTAACAAGGAATACAGCAATGAAAAAAAAATTTAACTACACTAAGTGGAAGATAGTATGGTAGAGTTGAAAAAGCATGATGGTTTCCTGAATCCTGAGGGATTCTTAGCTTTTGGAATGTTTGCTTTTCTTCTTTTCAGAGGAAGCGTTGTAAAGTCAGTCAAGCTAGTTTGTGTAAGGTTCTGCTAGTTTTCATTGGGCATTTTCTTTTTCCTTTTTTTTGACAAAGCAGGCCATTTTGACTGATTTTCTTCCTTAACTGTTTATAATACTAATTTCTTGACACTAAAAAAAAAAAAAAAAGAAAAGAAAAAAGTGGTTGTGTGTTTTTTATTTTAGATTCTATTTCCTGTAGACTATGGCTTTTTTGCATCCTTCAGTGTAATGGAGGCTGGAGCTGTACTGAGTTCACACCCCAGCTCTAATGGAATTTCACCATTCTACTTGTTGCTTTTCTTCCCCTGGCAAATCAGGCCATTTGCTCCATAAGGGAAAGCTTTCTGGGTATTTACTCATTCTCTCCCTGGGCTATGGGCACTTGCTACATCATGGCCGGTGGACACTTTCTTCAGGGCCAAGTTTTGAGAGATTTCTGGCATTTCTGCAGGAAACATCTGCAGAAATGTTATTGTGTCTATCGCATCTACTTGCTTCTCATTCTTATGGTAGCCCATATTTCAGCTTCCAGCAACTTGGCAGAATTTCCAGTCTAATCCTCCTATTGGCTTACATGGGATCCTGTGGCTTCTGCCCAGGAAATAAGTTCTTGGCTCCAATATCTCACTGCAGGTGCTAGAGTGAAGGTGGTTGGTTCCAAGACCTTGGGGTTTATGAAAAATCATTATTTTTCAGTTTGTTCATGTTTTTCTTATTGTTTTGGTGAAATGATGACTATCTCTTTACATATCTAAGCTGCAACTGGAATTCTGAACATTTTTTACCTTTTAATTTATAAAATCACTTGCTAGGTAAGTTCCTTGATATGTTATGTACTATAATTCACAAAACAGACACAATCCAAGCCTTCATGTGGCATAGGGAAAAAAAAATAGATTGAATAGATTCAGAGATCTGTACTTACACACATATAACATAGTACATATATTAAAGATACATTGTATATTTCAAATATTAAAATATTTTAGAGTCCTGTAAATTTTTGAATAATAGAAAGTAGATGTGAAATTTTGCAGCCCTGAATCCTTAAATAAAAAGTTCTAAAACAAAAAGTATAGCTTAGTTCAGAATGCTTGAAGAAAAAATTAGATTGTTGATGACAACATAGGCAGACAATTTTTTAAGCATTAATCAGCATTTCTATAAAACCCTGTCATCAAAGAAAATAATTGCATCTAATTTTTGCTTAAAATTCACTAAACAATATTTTCCTTAGAAGCTTTGGCAACTTTTCAAAAGTCATTGATGACTCAGAGATTATTTAAAAGCTCACTAATTTTCACTGTGCTATTTTGGTTATCTCTGAATTCTAAATGATTCTAGAAACTACTATCTTTCTTTATATATATTTAAATTTACCAAGAAAAAAGCATTTCCTAAATAGATCTGTTTTTTCCTTGAAAATAATTTTACAGAGATTTATCAGTTCAAATGGTGAGTTCCGGCTATCTGAGTCACATTACGTACCCTAGTCTTGTGCCTCCATAATTTTATTAACATACTTTGATACTGTCAATAATCTACTCCTGCCAAAGGTCAGGAATCACTTTAACAAAAAGTGCACATCACATGCACTCACAAATGAATCAAAACATAATACTTTTCCATGAGGGAGAAAATGGTTTCTTTAAAGTCAAGTGCAATAAAACAGTGCTTAAAATTTAAATCTCCCGTGAAATGCATGATGATTCTCTACTTTGGGTGATGTTATGGGGTGAACTGTGCCCCTACCTCATTCATATGTTGAAATATTAATCCCTAGGCAACCCACTCCAGTACTCTTGCCTGGAAAATCCCATGGATGGAGGAGCCTAGTTGGCTGCAGTCAGTGGGGTCGCTAAGAGTCGGATACGACTGAGCGACTTCACTTTCGCTTTTCACATTCATGCATTGGAGAAGGAAATGGCAACCCACTCCAGTGTTCTTGCCTGGAGAATCCCAGGGACGAGGGAGCCTGGTGGGCTGCCGTTTATGGGGTCGCACAGAGTGGGACATGACTGAAGTGACTTAGCAGCAGCAGCAGCAGCAGTAGCTTTCTATATGACTCTATTTGGAGTTCTGACCTTTAAAATGGTAATTAAAGTTATAAGATGGGCTTCCTTGGAGGCTCAGAGTTAAAGAATCCACCTGCAATGCAGGAGCCGTGGGTTTGATCCCTGGGTCAGGAAGAGCCCCTGGAGAAGGAAATGGCAACCAATTCCAGTATTCTTGCCCAGGAAATCCCACGGACAGAGGAATCTGGCAGGCTACAGTCCAGGGATCTCAAAGAGTCAGACATAACTTAGTGACTACATCACTATCACAAAGATCATTAGGGTGGGCCCTAATCCAATGTGATTTATCTCCTTATAAAAGAGATTAGGACACAAATACATGTAGTGGAAAGACCATGTGAAGACAGATAAACAATGCCATGAAGAGAGACACCAGAATGCACCCGGCCCCACCTATGTCTTAATCTTGGATTTTTAGTCTACCGGAACAGTGAGAAAATAAAGTTCTGTTCTTTAAGCCATCAAGTCTATAGTACTCTATAATGGCAGCCTTAGTGAACTAACAGAGATATTTGCAGATAACTAGTCGAATTATAACGCAGACTATGAATGAGGTCCATCTAAATCCCATAGGAAACAATCATCAGTTCCATTAATTTTATGAAGGTAGTTAAGCACAAACCAAAGAACAGGAATAATAAAGTGTCCTTACAAATCCGTAAACAGGAAATCTGAACGAAACGAAGGAAATCATAACTTGTTGATCAGTGAAGTTCAAAAGCTATCATCTTTTTCTTTCACTTCCTTTTTTTTTTTTTTTGTAATGTAATTAATTGATTTCTTTTTGCCTATGCTAGGTCTTCCTTGTTGAAAGAGCTTTTCTCTAGCGGTGGCGAGCGGGTACTACATTCTAGTTGCCGTGCGTGGGTTTCTCATGGCGGTGGCTTCTCTTGCCGTGGAGTACAGGCTCTAAGGCACGCAGGCTTCAGTAGCTGTTGGCTGCCAGGCTCTAGAGCACAAGTTTGTGGTGCTCAGGCTTCGTTGCTCTGCTGTATGTGGGATCTTCCCAAACCAGGAATCTAAGCTGTGTCTCCTGCTTTGGGAGGTGGATTCTTGACCCCGTCCCCACCAGGGAAACCCTTTCTTTCACTTTCAAAATTTGTATAGTCTTGGTGTTGACATTTAGTGAGCTAAGTCAGTTTAGTTGATTATTACTTATCAGGGAGACTAGTCTGTTTAGAAGGGCAGTGGAGATAAGTGTGTGGACAATGAAATTTCATAATTCTGTATGTTTATATGTTGCCACCTAATGATGTTACACTATTTCACTGGAGTCTAGATATGGCCCCCAGTTTCCTTCTAAACATAGTATTCCACATTGCCAACAGCTATTGGTCAGATTCACGTCATTCAGTCACCAGGAGATGATTATTTGCATACTACGTGCCCAACAATGCTATAGGCACCAGGGAAGTAGCAGGTGGAAAGGAGACAAGCAGGTGGCATGCAAGCCATTCATTTTTCTGTGCCATGAGGATGCTCGGAGAGAAGGTAGCTGGCACTTTGATGTAATTATAAACACACTGATAATTGATCTTAGGGTGCAGGTTTATGTAAAACTATTCTCAGTATGTTGTTTTTGGTTTAGCATTGCTGTAGCAAACCAACAGAATCTGTGGGACATGGATTCCTGGGAAATTTGCTGGCAAGTCTCAGTTCAGTTCAGTTCAGTCACTCAGTCGTGTCTGACTCTTTGCGACCCCATGAATCTCAGCACGCCAGGCCTCCCTGTCCATCACCATCTCCCGGAGTTCACTCAGACTCACATCCATCGAGTCTGTGATGCCATCCAGCCATCTCATCCTCGGTCGTCCCCTTCTCCTCCTGCCCCGAATCCCTCCCAGCTGCACAGTCTTTTCCAATGAGTCAACTCTTTGCATGAGGTGGCCAAAGTACTGGAGCTTCAGCTTTAGCATCATTCCTTCCAAAGAAATCCCAGGGTTGATCTCCTTCAGAATGGACTGGTTAGATCTCCCTGCAGTCCAAGGGACTCTCAAGAGTCTTCTCCAACACCACAGTTCAAAAGCATCAATTCTTCGGTGTTCAGCCTTTTTCACAGTCCAACTCTCACATCCTTATATGACCACAGGAAAAACCATAGCCTTGACTAGATGGACCTTAGTCGGCAAAGTAATGTCTCTGCTTTTGAATATGCTGTCTAGATTGGTCATCACTTTTCTTCCAAGGAGTAAGCGTCTTTTAATTTCTTGGCTGCAGTCACCATCTGCAGTGATTTTGGAGCCCCCCAAAATAAAGTCTGACACTGTTTCTACTGTTTCCCCATCTATTTCCCATGAAGTGATGGGACCGGATGTCATGATCTTTGTTTTCTGAATGTTGAGCTTTAAGCCAGCTTTTTCGCTCTCCTCTTTTACTTTCATCAAGAGGCTTTTTAGCTCCTCTTCACTTTCTGCCATAAGGGTGGCAGGTCTAACTAAGTATAAAACAAAGAGTAGTTTTAGTAGTGTTTTCATTTTTTGTTTGTTTGTTTGCTTGCTTGCTTTTTTGGTCCACCCCATGGCATGTGGGGATATTTCCCTAACCAGGGATTGAACCCATGTCCCCTACACCCCTGCACTGGAAGCACAGAGTCTTAACCACTGGACCACCAGGGAAATTCCACAGACATGCTTTATAACCTAACATGCTGTCCAGTGTGTAAAGTGGGACAGGGAGCCCACGTCCAACAGCAAAATCCTGGAGAATCGCACTCTGTGTCCCAGGTTTCTAAACTTTGCTTGTGTTTCTTGATTTTGTATCTTTGAAATGATGCGTGTGCCTTGAGACTGGACACAACTTCCAATGTATAAGTATGATTTGATAGCCTATGCTCTGTGTTAGCGCAGTGGTGTACAAAACAATAACTCCTACACTGATAGAGAATATACTTTGGTGATAAAATCAAGCAAGTTGGTCATTTCTGAGTAATAGTGTGGAGCTGATGAATGGTCACCCTCATGGACATGCATGTGAAATGCGTAACAGTTATTTCTTACTGTATAATTCTGCAAATCTGAATGCTGTCTTTTGAGCTATAATTATCATTTGTGTTCAAGCTCAGTCACTCAGTCATGCCCAACTCTTTGTGACACCATGGACTGTAGCCTGCTAGGCTGTTTTATCCATAGAATTTCCTAGGCAAGAATACTGGAGTGGGTTGCCATTTTATTCTTCAGGGGATCTTCCCAACCTAAGGATGGAACCTGTGTCTCCTACACTGGTAGGCGGTTTCTTTACTGCTGAGTCACAGAAGAACTCTCTCCAGAGGTTTAGGTCTCAATAATTCCTTGTCAAAGCCAGAATTTTAGTGGAGGATATTATGTTTTTATTGTTTCAAGCAAGTTACCACACATTTATCAGTTGAAGATAATGCTCATTCATTAAAACTATAGGTCAGAAACTTGGGCAGGCTTTATTCCATTCTCTGCTCAGGTTTTCACAAGGTTAAAATCAAGGTCTTGACCAGGCTGTGTCTATCATCTGAAGATAACTTTCGTTTTCCAGGCACATGTGGTTGTGGAAGAATGCGGTTCCTTGATATTGTGTCTTGAAGTATTGCTTCCTTGCTGGATGGCAGCTGGTGGCAGAGCTCAGCTCAAAAAGGTTTACCACATTTCTTACAGTATATGGACTGTCTATCTTCAGAGATAGCAACGGCCAACCTCCCTTGTGTTGAATATCTCTCTTGCTGTAAATATCTTTTACCAGGAAGAACTGACTTCCTGGTAAATGATCACCTGATTAGGCCAGACTCACCAAGAATAATCTCTTATTTAAAATTCAGTTTGCTTAGAACTTTAAACAAATCTGCAAAATGCCTTTATAGCAGTACCTGGGTTAGTGTTTGATTGAATACCTGGAGTAATGCCTATCCCAGGAACTGAAATCTTGGGAGCCATCTCAGAATTTTGTCTATCAAAAAGAGACTTGCCAAGGAAGTGGATTCAGTTTTCTTTGTGATTTGCTTCCCTCAAAATCCAATCTTGAAGTTGATTTCCACCATAGTCACTCTTCCAGACATAAGAAAGGGATTTCTTTTAATACAGCTTGTAATAACTATACTGGGTTGAGTAGTGTCTGTCCAAAGTTCATGTTCACCTGGAACCTCAGAACATGACCTAATTTGGAAAGAGGGTCTTTGAAGATATAATTAATTAAGATGAAATAATTTTGGAATAAAATGGATCTTTATTCATTGAAATATTGATGAATACATGAATATGCATCCTTATTTATGTATCCTTATGTGAAGAGAAAAACAGAGAATCTAGGGAAATGCAATACAAAATCTATGTTGAGTTTTGAAAGAGAGTGTGGTTTCAAACCTACAGCATCTAGAACTGCGAGAATATTAATTTTTATTATTTTAAGCCATTCAGTTTGTGGCACTTAGGAAAGTAAGACAGAGGTTTTCCTATTTTTATAATATGCCCTGAGTTTATAGTTATTTGACCAACACAGCTATTTTCTTCCATTAGCACTTCAAAGGTAGTAAGCACCAACAAACCAATATGACAGTCCTCATAATTAGCATTGTCCTTAGGGAAATATTGAATAAACCAGCATATCCTCTTCTCCCTATACTGCATCCCACGTCACCATGGTAGAAAAATGTTAACTGTATGCTACAGCATATCAGGGGATATCAACACTCGCTGGAAATCTAGGGAGGAGTTGATTGTTTCAGCTTGAGTTCAAGACAGGCTGGGGCAGAATCCCTTCTTCCCCTGGAGATTTCAGTCTTTTTCTCTTAAAACCTTCCTTCGATGGATTTTATGAGGCCCATCCACTTTATGAGGGTTAATCTGCTTTACTCAAAGTCCATTGATTTAAATTTGAATTTCATCTAAAATACAAATATCTGGGTATCATGCCCTATCCATGTTGACAACCAACAAAAACAGTTCTTTTTGCTACAAACTAGCAATTCATCCAATTCCAGAAACACATCTTTCTAGGCACGAAGTGTGTTACTGAAATAATAATAAATATAAATATTGTATTCCAGTCACATTAATAAGTAATTACTAAAAATTTCATATAAGATTTTTAGCATTTTTTTCAACTTTTAAGCTATATGTGATGAATCAGGAAAACAAAAAAAAATATATTAGTAATCTTGGAAGAGCTTTCATAGCTATTTATTTTAGTCCTCATTTTACAGATGAGGAAACTCTAGCAAAGAAAAAGATAACTATAATAGTAATCAGTTATTAAAAGCTGTTCAGCAAGACGTTCTTCCTGTGAAATCATTTTGTAACCTGACAATGAGCATAATGAGTATCAGTGACTCATTATGAGGTGAAATCTCTGGATGTGCTTGGTCGTACACTTGTGTTGTATTTATTATGATTCTTATTGCTGCTGCTGTGAGTGTGGAATGTAATTATGTATGGGTCATAAGAGATGTGTTAAACACTTTTTGATTGATTCTAATACATTGTTTAGGGAACTTTTCTTCTGTCAATTAAAAATCATGGAATTATAAAGTTTTCACAAATATTGTAAATCATAATTGATGGAAAGATTTTCTGATTCTGTCATATTAATTAAATCTAACTGCCTTCTATCTATTTTTATTGATTTCTATAACACCAAATTATCAACAGTGTATTGAACCCTTAATTCATATTTAGCAAAAAGAGGGATATGAATTATTTAAAGTATTGACCTTGTAAAAATGTACAGTGAAAAGACATTGTTGCTTATAATAATAACAAAATAGGTATTGTTTAAATATTAATTCTTATACTGGTACTAATAATTATGAGTAAAAATCTAAATTTTATATGGGAAAATGATCAGATTCAACATTAAAGAAATCGTTTCAAATGAAGTCCACAAACTTAACTTTTTTCTTTGATCAGACCTATAGAAGAAATCTTTAATATTCAAATGATAGCTAGAATGCATTTTTACAGAATTTGAAGTAATATTTTATTATGTTGTTTAAAATTTCACAAAAATAATTTATTTCAGTTTACTCTTATCAAAGTGACTATATTCATATATGCTTATTTCAAAACTTTATTTATGCCTTAAAATCTTGGACAAGGATTATTTTAATGTTTATAAGATGAATACATGTCAAGTTAAGCCAAATTTTCCACTCTCCTCTTTCACTTTCATCGAGAGACTTTTTAGTTCCTCTTCACTTTCTGTCATAAGGATAGTGTCATCTGCATATCTGAGGTTATTGATATTTCTCCCGGCAATCTTGATTCCAGCTTGGGCTTCTTCCAGCCCAGTGTTTTTCATGATGTACTCTGCATATATGAGTTGGACTGTGAAGAAGGCTGAGCGCTAAAGAATTGATGCTTTTGAACTGTGGTGTTGGAGAAGACTCTTGAGAGTCCCTTGGACTGCAAGGAGATCCAACCAGTCCATCCTGAAGGAGATCAGCCCTGGGATTTCTTTGGAAGGAATGATGCTAAAGCTGACACTCCAGTACTTTGGCCACCTCATTTGAAGAGTTGACTCATTGGAAAAGACTCTGAGGCTGGGAGGGATTGTGGGCAGGAAGAGAAGGGGACGACTGAGGATGAGATGGCTGGATGGCATCACGGACTCGATGAACGTGAATCTGAGTGAACTCCGGGAGTTGGTGATGGACAGGGAGGCCTGGCGTGCTGCGATTCATGGTGTCGCAAAGAGTGGGACACGACTGAGCGACTGAACTGAACTGAACTGATATGTCAAGTTTAATCTTTTATGTATATTGGTTTTAATGGTATTTAATTTGGAGTATCAAACAATTATTTTATTTTGAGTGAAGTATAATGACTAGCATACTAAGAAGAAAACGTAAGCATAGCACACATTGGTTTAAAGAAGTCTTGTTACACATGTTACACGGTAGAGAAAGAAAAAAAAAAGGCTTTAAGACAGCCTCAGATATGTTACTGAATTCTTTTAAGCAAAAAATGCTATATCTTAATGAAACCCTAAAAGATGTAATTACGAAAAATAATTGCCTGTGAAAGATTAATAAGGGTATAAGGATCTAAACTGTATTTCAGGCAGGATTAGCATTTAAAAAAATATATATTTATTTTTGTTTGTATTGGGTCTTTGTTGCTGTGCAGGAGCTTGCTCTGGTTGAGGCGAGTGGCGGCTGGGGCTCCTCTCTAGTTGCAGTGCTCAGGTTTCTCATTTCAGTGGCTTCTCTTGTTTCAGAGCATGGGCTTTAGGGCACACGGGCTTCAGTAGTCACTTTTATGTGCTCTAGAATACAGGCTCCATAACTGTGGTGAATGGACCCAGCCTGTCCAGCAGCACGTGGGATCTTTCCAGACCAGGGATTGAACTCAGGTCCCCTGCATTGGCAGGTGAATTCTTAACCACTAGACCACCAGGGAAGTCCTAAGATTAGCATCTTAATTCACATTTTTAAAGTAACCAAATACCTGAATTAATTAAGGAAATGATTTTTTTAAATATAGAGGATTATAAAAATATTAATATATCATTAATAATAGATCTGAAGGATTTGGAGATGAAAATAAAATAAGTAGACTTTTAGGTCAATATTTAGAAATCATAATCCATTATGTTAGCAGCTAAAAGAAGAAGAACACACAATTTTTTGAATTTATGGAGAAAATGCATTTGAAAAATAATACACACTTTTAAAAAATAGTATGTACTTTGATTAACATTCTGAACAAACTAGCATTTGAAGGGAACTTCTTTAACTTGATAAAAAAAAAAAAAGAGCATCTATAAAAGACCTCACAGTTAACATCATACTTAGCAGTGAAAAGCTGAATGCTAGCCTTCTAAGACTGAGAAAAAGGCAAGAATGACCACCCTAATCACTCCTGTTCAAGACAGTTAGTGAGATGAGGCAAGATAAGAAAAATAAAATGCATGCAGATTGGAAAGAAAGAGCTAAAGCTGCCCCTATATGGAAACAACAGTACTGCTTGTGTAGAAAATACTAAGGTATCTACACAAACTTCTAGAACTAATTAGTGATTTTTGCAAGATTGTACAATGGAAGATCAACATATTAAAAAAAAATCACTGCTACATATATATCTTCATTGAATATAAGGATCAAACCCAGGTCTTCCACATTGCAAGTGAATTCTTTATTCTGAGCCACCAGGGAAGCCTGGATATTTTAAAACAAAGCTTAAAAAATTAATATAATTTACCATAGTTTCCAGTAGTCACATAAGGATGTGAGAGCTGGACCATAAAGAAGACTTCATGCCCAAGAATTGACACTTTTGAACTGTGATACTGGATAAGATTCTGGAGAGTCCCTTGGACCACAAGATCAAACCAGTCAGTCCTAAAGGAAATCAACTCAATATTCATTGGAAAGACAGATGCTGAAGCTGAAGCTCGAATCCTTTGGCCACCTGTTGTTGAAGAGCCAATTCATTGGAAAAGACCTTGATGCTGAGAAAAATTATGGGCAGGAGGAGAAGGGGGGTGACAGAGGATGAGATGGTTGGATGACACTGTTGACTCAATGAATATGAATTTGAGAAAACCCCAAGAGATGGTGAAGGACAGGGAAGTGTGGTGTCCTGCAGTCCATGAGGTTAAAAAGAGTTGGAGCTGGACATGACTGAGCAGCTGAACAATGAACAATAGTTTCAGATAAATCTAATAAAACATGTATGAGATCTCACATGCTGAAAACTATAAAACCCTAATGAAAGAAATTGGCAGACCTGAATATATGAAATACTAAAGAATATTCAGTTTAATTTATTTCCTGACAAAACTCCAGAAGAATTTTTGTACATATAGTTAATTCTGCTGCTGCTGCTACTAAGTCTCTTCAGTTGTGTCCGACTCTATGTGACCTCAGAGATGGCAGCCCACTAGGCTCGTCTGTCCTTGGGATTCTCCAAGCAAGAACACTAGAGTGGGTTGCCATTTCCTTCACCAATGCATGAAAGTGAAGTTGCTCTGCTGCTGCTGCTAAGTCGCATCAGTCGTGTCCAACTCTGTGCTACCCCATAGACGGCAGCCCACCAGACTCCCCCGTCCCTGGGATTCTCCAGGCAAGAATACTGGAGTGGGTTGCCATTCCCTTCTCCAATACATGAAAGTGAAAAGTGAAAGTGAAGTTGCTCAGTTGTGTCCGACTCTTCGTGATCCCATGGACTGCTGCCCACCAGGCTCCTCCGTCCATGGGATTTTCCAGGCAAGAGTACAGAAGTTGCCATTGCCTTCTCTGATAGTTAATTCTAAATTTATATAAAAAGGAAACATAGGTTGAACAACAAAAATAGTTTTAAACAAAAAGAAAAATAATTGGGGGATTACAGAATCTGATTTTAAGACAATATATGCTACTGTGGTTAAAAAAAAGAGAAAGAATGTGATCTTACATAGAAATACACACATGTAATTACAAGACAGATCTCCAAAAGCCTACATAAGTAAATTTTAATGTAGGTATAAAGGAAGAGATATTTTTTCAAAAGTAGGATTGCTCATCCTTAGGCAAAATGATAATTCACGACATAAGCTTCATGTCTTACACCAAATACACTAGAAATTGCTTATTAGTAGTAATTTAAAATACAAAACTGCAATACTTACAGAAAAAAAAACCATAAGAGGAAATCTTAGTGGTCTATGATTGTTTTTAAATCCACAGGAAGAAAAGCATTGATAAATTAGACTATCTTGGAAAAAAGATACTATTAAGGCCCATATGGGTGAAAATACTAACCAATTACATATCCAGCAATGGATGTCTATTTCAAATATTAAAATTTTTCTCTAGTCTCAACAGTAAGGAAACAATCCAAATAGGAAATTGAATACACTTAACCAGAGAGGATGTTTTGGTGGCAAATTATCACATGAAAAGCTATTCAAAACTGTTACTCATTAGGGGAATGCAAATTAAAGCAAAAGTTAGATATTGCACACCCCTACAGGAAAGGCTAACACAAATAAAAAGAAAAAGGTACTCTACCACGTGAAAGTGAAGCTATGAGGTAATGAAATCTCTCATATACAAATCTCTCATATACAAATGTGCAGTCAGTCTGAAGAAGAGGTTGATAGTTTCTTAGAAAACTAAGTATAGAATTATCATGTGCCCCAAGAGTCTCACTTCAGCCCCCTTGTTGTTGTTCAGTTACTTAACTCTGTCTGACTCTTTGCGACCCCACGGGCTGCAGCACACCATCTTCCCTGTCCATCACCAACTCCCGGAGCTTGCTCAAATTCCTGCCCATTGAGTTGATGATGGCATCACCATCATAATAAAGAATAAAGAAACTGATTCATTTATTTAGTAGTATACCACTTCAGTTCAGTCTTTCAGTTGTGTCGGACTCTTTACGACCCCATGAACCGCAGCATGTCAGGCCTCCCTGTCCATCACCAACTCCTGGAGTCCACCCAAACCCATGTCCATTGTGTCGGTGATGCCATCCAACCATCTCATCCTCTGTCGTCCCCTTCTCCTTCTGCCCTCAGTCTTTCCCAGCATCAGGGTCTTCACTATTCAGCAATAAATGAAGTAATCTATAGATGTACCTAGTAATTTGAATGACTACGAAAGACAGTATCCTGAATGAAAACAGTCAGTCTCTATGAGCTATGCAACACATGTTTCCACTTGAATAACGTTCCTGAAATGACAGATAGTGTTGCCAGTGTTTGAACATGGAGAGATGATATGGTTATAGTGAGTTAACACAAAGGAGCTCTTTGAGGTTATGCAATATTGTGTATCCTGATTATGGTGGTAGTTGCAGGAATCTGTCCCTGATTCCCTGATATAAAATATTACAGAACGACACACACACAGACACAGACACAGACACACACACACACACACACTAATGGGGGCAGGTAAAAAATTGTCCAATGTCAGTTTTATGGTTTTGATAATTGTGCTGTGGTTATATAAGACATTGCCATGTGAGGAAGCTGAGTAAAGGGACCCCAAGATCTTCAATGTTTCTGTGACTTCTGAGTCTAAATTATTTCAAAGTGAAAAAAATTAAATAATGCAGTCAACTGTAATACATATGAATATGGTAGCATTATGAATTGGGGGGTTAAAAAAGATTGGAGGGTAAATAATTGTATACACTTTAAAGATTTCTATATGTTGCCCAAACAAAAATCATACATTGTTGTAATATAGCTTTTTTCTTAATCGTCTTGAATTAATTTTGAGTCTCTGATTAGAGGCTTAGCTGATTAAATTCACACTCCAACCAATGCCCTTAAATAGGTTTTCATATGCAGGACATTAGACACCTGTTCTAACTGCTGCAGGACCAAGAAACAGGCATGGATGTGTGAGATAAACCCTTTGCCATGCAGCCCATACAATTATTCAAATTAACTAAAGGTCATGGGCTAATGGCACCCGACTCCGGTACTCTTGCCTGGAAAATCCCATGGACAGAGGAGCCTGGTGGGTTGCAGTCCATGGGGTCACTCAGAGTTGGACACGACTGAGTGACTTCACTTTCACTTTTCACTTTCATGCATTGGAGAAGGAAATGGCAACCCACTCCAGTGTTCTTGCCTGGAGAATCCCAGGTACGGGGGAGCCTGGTGGGCTGCTGTCTATGGGGTCGCACAGAGTTGGACACGACTGAAGCGAATTAGCAGTAGCAGCATGGGCTAAACTGTACTCCCTGCAAAGTTCATATGCTGAAGTTCTAGTCCCCAGTGCCTCAGAAAGTCACTGTATTTGGAGATAAGTTCTTTAAAGAAATAATTATACTAAAATGAAGCTGTTAATGTGAGCCCCAATCCAATATGGCTATGGTCCTTATAGAAAGTGGAAATTAGGATGCATACATACAGAAGGAAGACAAGGTGAAGACACAGAGGGGAGAAGACAGTCATGACAAGCCAAGGAGAGTGGCCTCAGGAGAAACAAGCCCTGTCAACACCTTAATCTCAGACTTCTAGCTTCTGGAATTCTGAGAGAACTTTTTCTTGTTTAATGCACCCAATTTGTGATACTCTGTCAGTGCACAGGGAGCTCATGAAACCTTGCTAATCCAAGTCCACTGCCGTAAAAGAAGATTCCCCTGCAGTGGGGGTTTCTGGAAGACAACATATATTTGTACCTTTGTTTATTTGTTTTAATCTACTCTGACAATGTCTGTCTTTTAACTGGTACCCTTAGAGTAATCCGCTTTAAAATGATTATCAGTTTAGCTGGATTAACATACCATGTTTGTAAATGTTTTCCATTGATTCCATTTATTTTTTGTTATCCTTTATTCCTCATCTTTTTCTGTCCTCTCTGGTTTCATGTGAGCATTTCATCTCCTCTCTTAGCATCTGAAAACATACTTCTTATTTTAATATTATGATGGTTGCTTTGGAATTTCCAAAGTACGTTTTTACCTAACAGAAATTGACCTTCAAATAACTGTAGCTGCCTCACTTGTAATGTAGTAAATTAGTACAGAATATTCACAGTTCTTCCTTTTTGCCACTTACAGTGGTGTTGCCATGCTCTTCACTTATTCAATATGCAATGTTATCTAATAGTTTCAACTTGTATCACTTTAAACAGACAACTGTTATTTTTAAAGTAGTTGAGATTAGGCAAAATCAAGATTTTATTTCACATTCATTTATTCCATCTGTAGCACTCTTCTTGTACCGAGACCTGAGATTTTTAAAAGAAAGTTGCAACAGGACATTCAATAAAAACAAGGAAGAATTTAAGACTATTGCCATGGGGGTGGGAGGTTGAGATCAACTCAACACGAAAGAGAGGGACTTTAAATGTTGGATTGAGCTAGTGGAGAATGTTGCAAAGGAGTTTGGTCAATGTGGTTGGTCAACGTGTGTGTGTGTGTGTGTGTGTGTGTGTGTGTATGTGTGTGTGTGTATGTGCGTGTGTGCACGCGCATGTGCGCTGACTGCTGCTCCTTGGTTAGGCTTCTACCTGCCCTCTGAGACTGGAGACAGTGGCAAGGTCTTTCTACATGATTACATTTCAAAGGGTCCTTACTAGGTCTTCAAGAAAGACATTCTTCCTTTGCAGATATTTTACATCTTAAAAGGGTCAGAGGAAGAACTTACAATTGCAAGTATATTTAAGTAACTGCTCAGAAAAGAGAGAGCCCATGAATTTATACTCATGTAGACATCTATCTGGGACTTCCCCGTTGGCTCAGAGAGTAAAGAATTTGCCCACAATGCGGGAGACCAGGGTTCAATCCCTGGGTAGGGAAGATCCTCTGGAGAGGTGAATGGCAACCCACTCCAGTATTCTTGCCTGGAGAATTCCATGGACAGAGGAGTGGGCAAACTACAGTTCACGGGGTCCCGAAGAGTTGGACATGATTATCAAGCCAAGGGGAGTTTTGAGGGGTTCTAACTGTATTCATTTTCTTTTTCTTAAAGAAGATATTTTAGCATTTCTTGCAGGGAAGTTCTGCTGTAAATGGGGTCCTTCGATTTTATCCGTTTGAAAAAGTCTTCCTTTCTTCTTCACTTTTGAAATACAATTTCACTGGATATAAATTCTAGGTTATTGTTGTTGGTTTTTTATTTTGACTATTTAAATATTTAATTATACTTTCCTTTTAAAACTTTTCATGATGTTTACATTTTTATGAAAATTGTTTATATTGAAGGTGAAAATGTGATGTTTTGTTATAAGTAAATAGAAATATTACTATAACCACATAATTAACATATCAGTATCCTTATTGTAGTTACCATTTTTGTGTCTATGGATCTTTTGAGAACTTTTGAAAATGATTCTTGTAGTCCATTTCTTTTGAGGGTATGTTTTATGACAGGAGATTCCCTGAATTTCTCATGATTATTGCTCTTTAAGTGTGATGTTTTCTTCTCGCCCTCCTTTGGATTATCTCAGGTTTTTTCTTTGTCTCTGGTATTCTGTAATTTGAATATGACAGGCTGCTGTGTAATCTGCTATACTCTGCTTACCCCTCTCTGAACTTCCTGGATTCATGGTTTGGTGTATAATACAGTGATTGTACACTCAAGGTGTGTGCATTTTATTTTATGTAAACTTTACATGAAGGCAAACATTCCTAATAAATATTGAGCTCTAATTAATAATAGGCTATTTTAGAGCTTTAGAGGGAAGTGAATTTGTTTTTCTTATTTATTGTGTAATTCATTGAAAAATTTGGATAATGATGGATTGACTGAATGGCACATGGATGGTGAGATATGCAATAAAACAGAGTAGAATGTTAATTGTAGAATTTGCATGGAGAATATATGTGTTCATTATATAATCATTGAAGGTTTTCTGTATGCTTGAAATTTTCCTAATACAGAAACAAATGCTCAAAATATTGAATAGTCCATTGAAAATTGTGGTTATAATGTAATGAAGAGAATGTGGAGCAGGGAACACATATCAAGCCAGCTCCTAGATGGGTCAGATTTATTTTTGTAACAGATTATAAAAAAAGATATTATTTGCTATTGACTCTAACACCAATATAGGATCATGCTAACCAAAGCCTCTCACATTTGAAACAAAATCATTTAAACTCATTAGGGAGGTAGGGTAATTAAAATGAATCATTTTAATTCATCAGGGTAAATCATGAATGAGTAGAGTCAATACATATTCTGTCATATATATCAATGGGAATGATAAAAATCAACTGGTTACATTTTAAAAAAGAACTTAATTGTGTGACAACTGAACTAATGACTTCATACCAGAGAGAACTGAAAACAGTTTCAGTTTAACAGCCTGTTTTGTATTCTTTATCATTAACCAATGACATATTTCAAAGGAAAATATTCTCTTATTTTTTTTCTTTTCTATGTCATAAAAATGTGTTCTAATAGATTAATATTCTTCTTTTGCTAAGGTGGCAAAGGAAGGTATTGGGTTTAGTCTCCAGATGAAGCAGCATGTACTGATGAACTACTCCCACCCGAGGCTGCGTTATCTTTCCATTATGGCCCAGAGAAGACAGACTGACACTTCTTTGGCTGCCCTTGGTTCTCTACTGTTCAGGGCTTTTTTTTTTTTTTTTCCTGCTGTTTAGACCCCTTAAGCCTTGGGTGCACCTAATCACAGAGTTGCTTATGGCTATTTTTGGTTCCCATCTTTTTCTTCATTTTGAGCACTCCTTTGTTGTTTAATACTCTGTTTACCTAGACATCCACCCTGAGTGTCACAAGGTGAAGAGCAATTCAGAGTTTTTACACCATCTTTTCTGCACAACCTCTTCATCATCCTGTAAATCTGTGAGACTAGAAATCATACAGCTTTTTTCAGTATTCCCTCTCTCTTTTGTTTATTCTGTCAGTGACCTATTCTTTTCTTCCTCTTCAAGCTGTCTCTTATATGTGGATTCGTTATCATGGTCGCTGTAAAGTCGATTCCATCCATGAACCTGGGAAGAAACAACTCTTTGCATTCTTGATCTAGCACTTCAAACTTATATAGCTTTGAAAGTATATCCCCTGAGCTTCTCTAAGATAAAGGACTAGTCTATATGAAGCAGAAAGATTGCTGTTATCAATGAAAACAATACTGTACATGGATGACTATGTAGCCCATAATGTGAGTCATAAGGTCATAAATAGCTTTACTAGAAATCTTCTGTGGTGAGCTTTAAGTAAGTACTTACTCCAGATGACAAGAATGTTTCCATGACTCTCATTCTGGCTAATTGAAATGGGTACTATTTACACATGAACCTCATCAAATTTTTCTGGAATTAAACCATATACTTCACTATAGAAGAGACACATGGGGATGTATTCTCATGTGGTGAAGCCTGGGAGAAAAGTTAGAGCCAAAAGGCATCATATTTTTTCCATGTAAAAGGAAATAATATCTGTATTAAAATTTTAACTAAAGAAACTGAAAAGTCTCTTGATGAGGGAAAAAGAAAAAAGTGAAAAAGCTGGCTTAAAACTCAACATTCAAGAAACTAAGATCATGGGATCCAGTCCCATCATTTTATGTCAAATAGATGGGAGAAACACAGAAACAGTGACAGATTTTATTTTCTTGTGCTCCAAAATCCATGCAGACAGTGACTGCAGCCATGATATTAAAAGACACTTTCTCCTTGGAAGGAAAGCTATAACAAAGATAGACAGCATATTAAAAAGCAGAGACATCACTTTACTGACAAAGGTCTGTATAGTCAAAGCTATGTTTTTCCCAGTAGTCATGTACCCATGTGAGAGTTGGACCATAAAGAAGACTGAGTGCTGAAAAATTGATGCTTTTGAATTGTGGTGCTGAAAAAGACCTTTGAGAGTCCCTTGGATAGCAAGGGGATCAAACCAGTCAATCTTAAAGGAAGTCAATCCTGAATATTCACTGGAAGGACTGAAGCTGAAGCTGAAGCTGAAACTCCAATACCTTGGTGATCTGATGTGAAGAACTGACTCACTGGAAAAGACCCTGATGTTGGGAAAGATTGAAGGTAGCAGGAGAAGTTGGCAACAGAGGATGAGATGGTTAGATAGCATCACTGACTCAATGGATGTGAATTTGAGCACAGTCCAGGAGATAGTGAAGGACAGGGAGGCCTGCGGTGCTTCAGTCCATAGAGCTGCAAAGAGTCAGACACAACTAGAGACTGAACAACAAATAACAAATCATTGGAAGAACTGATCCTGAAGCTGAAACTCCA
Source organism: Capricornis sumatraensis (assembly GCF_032405125.1). NCBI lineage: Eukaryota > Metazoa > Chordata > Mammalia > Artiodactyla > Bovidae > Capricornis > Capricornis sumatraensis. Next base: position 67,009,960 of record NC_091086.1, on the reverse strand, counting down.
ATACCGTGGCGACCTGATGCAGCGAACTGACTCATCGGAAAAGACCTTGTTGCTGTGAGAGATTGAAGGCAAAAGGACAAGGGGGTGACCAAGGATGAGATGGTTAGATAGCATCACTGACTCAATGGACATGAATTTGAGCAAGCGCCAGTAGATTATGGACAGTAGGAAAGCCTGGTGTGCTATGGTCCATGGGGTTGCAGAGTTGGATATGAGTTAGTAACTGAACAACAACAACAGTAGAAACTATGAGTAATGCTGAAAAGCATTAAAAAAGGAAAAGGAAATCCAGTCTTAGTTCCATTGTAGATGAAGGTTCTTTGTATGCATTTGCATTAACAAAATGGGCACATAATTGAATAACTTGGTATCTTAATTCTTTCAAATTTAATATAACATAAGCATTTCTCACCCATTAGCCGATCCTAATAAACAGACTTAAATGCATAGCATATGATAAATTGTGTTCCATAGTTAAATTTATCTTGCTAATCTTTTTATATTTGAGTTGTTTTCGGGTTTTCAATATTATTTAAAATGTTTGCATGTATAATTACATCTTATATCTGACAAAGTCTTAGACTAAACACATAAAGGGACTCTATGTAATAATTCTTGGGGTAGTGCTTTTTCACTCAGGTCTTTTGGAAAACGATTCAAGCCTTTATTGACAATACATAGACCCATTTCATGACATGAATGGTAAACCTTAAAATTTTTGTACAAATTCCCAATTATTGCCACACCAATACACTAGTGAAAATAGTTAGATATTATATGTGGCAGGCAAAATAATAGACTACCAAATATATCACTCTCTAATTCTTGGAGCCTGTGAACGTATTCCCTTACAGGGTAAAAAAGGAGCTTTGCAGAAGTGATTAAGGATAAGCATGAAATGTGAGACTTTTCTGGAGTATTTAGGTAGGTTCAATCCAATTTAAATGTCCAGTATACTGGCCTGGAGAATTCCATGGACTGTATAGCCCATGGGGTCAGAAAGAGTTGGACACGACTGAGTGACTTTCACATTCACTTTTTCAAAATAGAAAGACAAATGGGTGGTCTTCCAGAAGGAAAAATAAAAGGAGGGGAGGGATATTCAAAGTGTGAGTGAGATTCAACTGCTATTGCTGGCTTGAAGATGGAGCAAGCAGATTATAAAGCAGGGAATTTAATGGTATCCAGAAGCTGGAAGTAACTTTCAGCTGACATGCAGTGAGAAAGCAAGGATATCACTCCTGCAATGACAAGGAATTAAATTATGTCAGCAAGCTAAATAAGCATAGGAAGTAGATTCTCCATTAAAGCCTCCACATTGGAATGAAGCCATCAGTTCTGTGATCGTAATCTGTTCAGATTTATATTAAAATTCTGAACTATGGAGCTGCTGATAATAAATTCATGCTGTGTTAAACTACTTCCAAACTGGTAATCTGTTATAACAACTGTATAAAAAGTGTTTTACAAAACTATGTTAATAATAATGTAGTTACAATAATTTTATATTGCTTAATATTTTTAATTAGCACAGGCTATGTCCCAGAATGTGTATGATACTTTTATTAACTCATTACATATCTGCACTCTATGACTTAGAGTTTCCTGGAAGAAGGCATGGGAACCCATTCCCGTTTTCTTGCCTGGAGAATCCCCATGGACAGAGGAGCTTGGTGGACTACAGTCCACAAGGTTGCAAAGAGTCGGACATGACTGAAGCGACTTAGCATACACACATGACTTAGAGTTTATTGTTGCCCACATCTCAGATAGAAGGAAACTGAGGTACTAAATGGTTAAGTACCTATTGCAAACACATTTTGTTAAAAGCATCAGGGACAGGATTTGTTTTTAATTTTCTTCTGGCTTTGGCTAACACTATTATTTTGTAAACAACTAATAATACAGTATAATATATTTTAAGCTTTGAAGTAAGACTATTAAAAATTAAACTGAGTTATCAAAATGCATTATTAATTGAGGTAGATGGAACTTTTAAAATTCAATTCATATATCCATTTCTAATTTTAATTTACTTATTTGTAAAATCAGGCTAAATTTAGCATCTATTCTATTTCTTTCTATGTTCATTTCCTATTTGTTTAATTTTAAAATATATGCAGGAAAATAATAATAATAATATATTCAGGAAACATAATAGATTAAAACAGAGAGAAGAAAGGATTTGTTCTGGCAATGTTTCTCAATTCGTTGAGTTTCTTTGAGAGCTGCATGCCCTAAATCACACAGCTATAGATCACTAAAAAACAACAACAACAAAAAATTATAGATACATTCATTAACTACTAAATAATGTCTTCTTCCAATTTATTGAGATCAAATAGTCTTGCAAACAATTTGTCTATTCATTGTGACATGTACAGACTTACTTTTTTGAATTGTGGTAAATAATCCCCTCAGAAGCCCATTGGCTGAAGCCACTGTGCTCAAAACAAAAGCAAAACCATATATTTGTTGTTGCCGTTTAGTCACTCCATCATGTGTGACACTTTGAGAGCCCATGACTGTAGCCTCTGTCCCTGGGATTCTCCTGGCAAGAATATTGGACCTGGGTAACCATTTCCTCCTCCAGGGCATCTTCCTGACCTAGGGATTGAACCCACTTCTGCATTGCAGGTGGATTGTTTACTGCTGAGCCACTGGAAAAGACCCAGACCAACTGGAGATTCAGATAGGTCCCCTATTAACTTCCTTTAGTGTATGAGGAAACTATGATTCAGAGAAATCATATGAAAAAAGTGAAAGCGTGTGTTAGCCATTCAGTACTGTCCAACTCTTTGAGATCCCATGACTGTAGCCTGTCAGTTCCTCTGTCCATGGAATTCTCCAAGTGATAATACTGGAGTGGGTAGCCATTTCCTTCTCCAGGGGATCTTCCTGACCCAGGAATTGAACCCATGTCTTCTGTATTGCAGGTAGATTCTGTACCATCTGAGCCACCAGGGCATGCATACATATATGCATGCATGCTAAGTTGTTTCAGTCATGTCTGACTCTTGGTGACCCCATGGACTGTAGCCCAGGAGGCTCCTCTGTGCAAAGAATTCTCCAGGCAAGAAAATCCTGGTGTAGGGTGCCATTTCCTTGTCCAGGGGGTCTTCCCAACCCAGGAACTGAACCTATATGTGCTGCATTACCATTGTGCCACCAGGGAAGCCCCACATGGAAATACATGCTTAAAACCAACTTGGATATTTGTTCCTTTTCTAATATGTAGGTGTCAGCTCAGATGAAAAATCACATGAGTCAGAGATAAGATAGGGTAGCTCCTAGTTTTTAGACACCTGATTTGTGCTGCAAGTTAAAATGGCAATTCTCTATTATATAATAACAAGAAGTTTGCTTTTCATCAACTTATGTTTTTGTGTACATACAGTGATGCTTGCTCTATGTTTGTGGAGGCAAATGCTCACATTAAAAAAGCAATTATAATGTGCCACAGACTATTTAAGGTACGTGCATTGTTTCTTCAGGTTCTTACAACAACCCTCAAAATTGGGAATCATACTGTTCTTTAACTGTTCAGTTCAGTTCAGTTCAGTTCAGTTGCTCAGTCATGTCCGACTCTTTGTGACCACATGAACCACAGCACACCAGGCCTCCCTTTGTATCACCAACACCCAGAACCCACACAAACTCATGTCCATTGAGTTGGTGATGCCATCCAACCATTTCATCCTCTGTCATCCCCTTCTCCTGCCCTCAATCTTTGCCAGCATCAGGGTCTTTTCAAATGAGTCAGCTCTTTGCAAAAGGTGGCCAAAGTATTGGAGTTTAGCTTCAACATCAGTCCTTCTAATGAACACACAGGACTGATCTCTTTTAGAATGGACTGGTTGGATCACCTTACAGTCCAAGGGACTCTCAAGAGCCTTTTCCAACACCACAGTTCAGAAGCATCAATTATTTGACGCTCAGCTTTCTTCGCAGTCCAACTCTCACATCCATACATGATTACTGAAAAAAACATAGCCTTGACTAGATGGAACTTTGTTGGTAAAGTAATGCCTCTGCTTTTTAATATGCTGTCTAGATTGGTCATAACTTTCCTTCCAAAGAGTAAGTGTCTTTTAATTTCATGGCTGCAATCCCCATCTGCAGTGATTTTGGAGTCCAGAAATATAGTCAGTCACTGTTTCCACTGTTTCCCCATCTATTTCCCATGAAGTGATGGGACCAGATGCCATGATCTTAGTTTTTTGAATGTTGAGTTTTAGGCCAACTTTTTCACTCTCCTGTTTCACTTTCATCAAGAGGCTTTTTAATTCTTCTTCACTTTCTGACATAAGGGTGGTGTCATCTGCATATCTGAGGTTATTGATATTTCTCCTGACAGTCTTGATTCCAGCTTGTGCTTCATCCAGCCCAGCATTTCTTATGATGTACTCTCCATATAAACAAGGAAATGGAAGCCCTGCGGATATGAATAAACTTATGAGGACCACCCTTTTGATAGAAGCTTGAATCAGGATTTCAAATAAGGGGTTGTGAATCTAGAGGCTGAGTTCTTATAAGTTATGCCAATGTCTCAGAGTGTAAATCTGGATAGTTCTGTTGTGGGTAGAAATTTTGGAAATAAGACAATGTTTAAAAGTAATTCTCACTTTTATACTGCTTTTGGAAAAAGAAAGAAGGCTATCAATTGATTGATTCCCTTTCCCACTCATGGCACTTTATCAAAATAGCTCAGCTGGCTAGATATGTGGAAGTCAGTTCCAAAATATGTTATATTCCCCCTTTTCACATGAAGCTACTTATACTGGTTTACTGCTAACAAATCAAAAATTGGTCTCAGATAGCCAGTCAGCCAGAAAATACTCAATTTCCTTTTTTAGCCAGAGACTAAGAATATGGGATATCAATTGTTCCATGCAATCGAACTAAATCTTATGTTATGCAATGTAACAAAATGTAAAGGTGTTTCTCTTGTGTACAAGCGTATGGCTCCTCTGGTGACATCAGATTCATTTTGATCAGTCGTTATGGGAAAATGATATTACGGCAGTATTAGAATAGTAGTTTAGTTGTTTGCAGAGTACTTGTCAATGTGGACCAGTCCTTTTTTTTTTTTTTTTTTGCTCCACAGCAATTAATGGCCTGTGATACTAGCAGCAAAGACTAGACACAGCTGAATTCAGGAATTGAGCATTTTCCTAAAATATCCAGAGAGGAATAGGGAGATGCGTAGGAGGGGAGTGAGAGAAAGAAAAAGAAAAAGAAAAAAAAAAGAGGAAAATAAGGAAGCATGCGATGTTCTTTCCCCCAAATCATCAATTATATAATCATAGTCTGTGCCTAGTCTGGGGCTTTTGGCTGACTCTGTTCTGATAACTTGTTCACTCAGGGTAGATTCAGGTCTCCAAGAACCACGATGAGTTTCAGAATTAAATTCAGTTGGTTCACTTCGACCACACTGAAAATACCCTGCAGTGAGAATGTCTTATTCTCTGATATCCACATTCTTTTTTAAGGAGCACTTTTTCAAGGTCTATTGTACATCTAAAAGATGTGTTGTTATTGTTAGAACGACAGTCTCCTGTTGTTTTGAGTTTAAACATAAAATTAAAAACATTATAATAAAGTTCCAGAGGCACCATCAAATTCCTACTAAAATAAATTATTAGATGAAGATTACTGTCCATCTTTTAACTTTATTATTGATCATTACATTTAATGCTATATTTTAAATATTTACTTTGTGGTGGATAAAACCATTAAATAAATGCAGCAGTGTTTTAAAACTTCAGTTACTAGATAAATTAATTCTAGGTTACCGCCTCTCATTAATTAAACTATGGCAATTAAGTAGGAGATAAGGTTTCCAATAGAGAAAATAAATCAATTGTAAAAAGGCCAGATGTCTGTAGTTTTATTCACGACAGAGTTTATGTTTTCTCTTTATAACTTACTAGAAAAATTTATAAGATGCAGAAAGTGTATCCTCTGAGACATACAAATGATCACAGCCTTGAAAAGATGGGGCCAAATATGAGATCCACATGGAGAATGACCTTTCCTAACCATGCATACCAACTCACACTAAGGCTAGAAGTACAAGTTATAAACACTTTACAGAGGCTGCTATTCTTATCTGAGGTAACATAGGGATTTCAGATCCCCAGACAGTTATAATATTGTACCAACCCTAACACAAGTGTTAACATGTGTGGACAATCACTCCTGCCTGCTACCTTCTCCAGATCTTAACTCCATCACTTGTAAAATGGAGATTTGAAAAAGTTGAAAGATTTTATTTGAGATTTAACTGATAGCACAATATGGATACTGCAGGGGTAACTGAACGTAAAATGAACAATGAAAAAGGTTCTGAACAAAGAACTGAACAAGTTAAGAGCTAAAATGTTCAAGAAGTGACTCATGTAGTCACTGTCCCAGTGTTCAGGGATTTTAATGTCCCAAGCCTCTCAACATCTGAGTATTCCGTCAGTGCACTAGTCCTATAGCCCTAAAAACCAAGGTCATCATTAATAACTGGACACTCTTTCGCAGGAGTAGCCAGAGAGAACTTAGGTCAACTCCTCCCATCACATCCTCCCACCATCAGGACTGATGTTTGAGCTCACTAGCCATCTGGACAGAGAAGGCAATGGCACCCCACTCCAGTACTCTTGCCTGGAAAATCCCATGGATGGAGGAGCCTGGAAGGCTGCAGTCCAGGGGGTCGCTGAGGGTCAGACACAACTGAGAGAATTCACTTTCACTTTTCACTTTCATGCATTAGAGAAGGGAATGGCAACCCACTCCAGTGTTCTTGCCTGGAGAATCCCAGGGACAGGGGAGCCTGGTGGGCTGCTGTCTATGGGGTTGCACAGAGTTTGACACAACTGAAGGGACTTAGCAGCAGCAGCAGCAGCAGCAGCCATCTGGATGGATAACCTGCTTAGGAAGCTCCTACCACAGACCAGCACTTCTGTTCCAACTTTCAAACTGCTGTCCACCCTTCCTGCCAAAACCTAGTCAGTCACATGGCACCAGTAGCATCAGTTTTTTTCTTCTCTACTAGATAATTTCCACCAATATACAAACCACTGTTATTTTCCAATCTTAAAAAACATACCCATCATTATATATTTTTACAGTTCATAAGTCTTATCAGTGTCAAATTACCAACCTGATGTTTTAAAGAGCCAAGTGGAAAAGCTCCAGTTGTACCAAAGGGAAAGATAAATTCACCTCTGAATATCCATTATCTCCATTATTCCTGAGGTCCCTTTCTATTTATTGCTTATCATACTCTTACATTTTGCTAGCAAGAGGCCCCAAGGTTTAAGTCAGGACCAAGGGAAGTGACCTGATCAGTAAAACAATAAAACTTGATCAGTAACAACCATAAGTAACCCAAAACATTTAAAGGAAAAAAAAAAAAAGTATTATAATGAAATATCTGAATGTCCGCTTGGTTAGTTGCAAGTTGATATGCTTCAAATTGGGCTTCCCAGGTGGTGCAGGTTATAAAGAATCCACATACCAGTGCAGGTGACATATGAGAGGCGGGTTTGATCCCTGGATTGGGAAGATTCCTTGGAGAAGAAAATGGCAACCTACTCCAGTATTCTCGCCTGGAGAAACCCACGGACAGTGGAACCTGGTGGGCTACAGTCCATGGGGTAGCAAAGAGAAAGACATGGCTTAGACAACTTAGCATGCATGCAGTCTCCTGCTCCAGATTGACTAACTCCAGTTTTTGATTTAACGTGCCTCTGCAACAACCAGGTTGCCAGCTTATAAGTAAAACTGATACTGAAGCAGAGAAAAATCTTGACCATCTCTGGGCCTCCTGCTTAATTTCACTTTCTCAAACTTGAATTTAATCTGTAAATAAAAGCATTTTCTCTATTTATAAAATAAGGGTGACTCTCAAAAGAATTATTTTGAGGAAAGTACCTTAACAGACACAACATTTGCGTATTATGTAATTACACTTTTATAAAATTCAAGAAAAAGCCAAACTGCAGTTGCTGCTTTTTCAGTCCCTAAGTCGTGACTGACTCTTTGTGACTCCATGAACTGCAGCAAGCCAGGCTTCCCTGTCCTTCATCATCTCCCAGAGTTTGCTCAAACTCACGTTCATTGAGACAGTGATGTCATCCAATAATCTCATCCTCTGTCACTCACTTCTCCTCCTGCCCTCAGTATTTCCCAGCATCAAGATATTTTCCCATGAGTTGACTCTGCATCAGGTGACCAAAGGGACAACAAACACATCAGTGATTTCCAGGAGTTCTGTGTGAAGAAGGAGATTGTCTACAAAGTGTTAGAAGCAGACTTTCTGGATGAAATAAATTATTTTGGTGGTTGTTATATCAGTCAGTTCAGTTCTCAGTCATGTTCAGCTCTTTGTGACCCCATGGACTGCAGCATGCCAGGCCTCCCTGTCCATCACCAACTCCTGGGGTTTACCCAAACTCAAGTCCATGGAGTTGGTGATACGATCCTACCATCTCACCCTCTGTTGTCCCCTTCTCCTGCCTCAGTCTTTCCCAGGATCAGGGTCTTTTCAAATGAGTCAGCTTTTCGCATAAGGTGGCCAAAGTATTGGAACTTCAGCTTCATCAGTTCTTCCAGTGAACACCCAGGACTGATCTCCTTTAGGATGGACTGGTTGGATCTCCTTGCAGTCCAAGGGACTCCCAAGTGTCTTCTCCAACACCACAGTTTAAAAGCACCAATTCTTCAACATTCATCTTTCTTTACAGTCCCACTCTAACATCCATACATGACTACTGGAAAAACCATAGCCTTGACTAGACGTACCTTTGTTGACAAAGTAATGTTTCTGCTTTTTAATATGCTGTCAGGTTGGTCAGAACTTTCCCTCCAAAGAGTAAGTGTCTTTTAATTTCATGGCTGCAGTCACCATCTGCAGTGAATTTGGAGCCCAGAAAAATAAAGTCAGCCACTGTTTCCACTGCTCCCCCATCTATTTGCCATGAAGTGATAGAACTGGATGACATGGTCTTAGTTTTCTGAATGTTGAGCTTTAAGCCAACTTTTTCACTCTCCTCTTTCATTAAGAGGCTCTTTAGTTCTTCTTTACTTTCTGCCATAAGGTTAGTGTCTTCTGTATATCTGAAGTTATTGATATTTCTCCCAGCAATCTTGATTCCAGTTTGTGCTTCATCCAGCCCAGTGTTTCTGATTATGTACTCTGCATATAAGTTAAATAAGCATGGCATCAATATACAGCCTTGATGTACTCCTTTTCCTATTTGGAACCAGTCTATTGTTCCATGTCCAGTTCTAACTGTGCTTCCTGACCTGCATACAGGTTTCTCAAGAGGCAGGTCAGGTGGTCTGGTATTCCCATCTCTTTCAGAATTTTCCACAGTTTATTGTGATCCACACAGTCAAAGGCTTTGACATAGTCAATAAAGCAGAAATAGATGTTTATCTGGAACTCTCTTGCTTTTTTGATGGTCCAGTGGATATGGGCAATTTGACCTCCTCAACAAAATCTGTCTAATCAAAGCTATGATTTTTCCAGTAATCATGTATAGATGTGAGAGTTGGACTATAAAGAAAGCTGAGCGACAACGAGTTGATGCTTTTGAACTGCGGTGTTGGAGAAGACTCTTGAGAGTCCTTCGGACTTCAAGGAGATCCAACCAGTCCATCCTAAAGGAAATTGGTCCTGAATATTCATTGGAAGGATAGATGTTGAAGCTGAAACTCCAATACTTTGGCCACTTAATGTGAAGAACTGACTTATTTGAAAAGACTCTGTTGCTGGGAATGATAGAAGGCAGGAAGAGAATGGGATGACAGAGGATGAGATGGTTGGATGGCATCACCAACTCAATTAACATGAGTTTCAGTAGGCTCTGGAAGTTGGTGATGGACAGGGGAGCCTGGTATGCTGTAGTCCATGGGGTTGCATGACTGAACGACTGAACTGAACTGATACAGCTACTACTTATTTTAAAAGTCATTGATACAATTAAAATAGGTTCATCTTATTGTGTATTGATTAGAACTCAATAAAAAGACCAAAATAAGTGTTTTATTGGTCAATTATATGATTTCTGTATAGAGTTTATCTTAAAGAGATTAATTATACTCCCATGTTAGAAATTTCCAAGGACCCATGTTTCACTAAAACACAAAAATAAAACACTCAACTCCTGGTCAAACATCAGATAATATGTCCCAGTTCAGTTCAGTTCAGCCGCTCAGTCATGTCTGACTCTTTGCGACCCCATCGACTGCAGCACGCCAGGCTTCCCTCTCCATCACCAACTCCTGGAGTTTGCTCACATTCTTGTCCATTGAGTTGGTGATGTTATCCAACCATCTCATCCTCTGTCATCCGCATCTCCTCCTGCCTTCAGTCTTTCCCAGGATCAGGATGTCTATTTCACCTCAAAGAACAGGTTACAATTAGTTTATATTTTGCAATTAAAAAGTCTAGTTATAATTATGACTAGGGAAAATGCTGCATATAAAATAAACATTTAGAATTTTATTTGTTATTATATTTAGTAAAAATATTTTACGAGTTATAAAGTATTTTAGGGACAATCAGATTCACCCTTGTATTTCTCAAATATTTATGATAAGATATTCATACAATTAATATCCACCCAAATATCTAAAATGCAGCCCCACTTGGCAATAGTAGAAAAGCATTTGACAGCATCCAATTTGAAATTATGATAAAATCTCTCAGCAAACCAGAAATAGAGTAAAACTTCTTTAGTTACATAAGGAGGATCTATATACACTGGCAAATAACATCACACTTAATGCTATGCTTTTTCCTTAAGACTGAGAATAAGATAAGGATGTTCCCTTTCACTATTTCTATTCAACATGCTAAGAAAAGTCCTAGTTAATGCAATAAGAAAAGAAAAAGGATATTAAATACAGATTACAAAGGAAGAAATAAAACAATGTTTATTTACAGATTATATAATTGACAAAAATAACCTCTGAAACTCGTAAACAATTACAGCAAGACTCAAGGACAGAAGCTTAATGTATAAAGTGAAGTGAAGTGAAGTCGCTCAGTCGTGTCAGACTATTTACGACCCCATGGACTGTAGCCTATCAGGCTCGTCTGTCCATGGGGTTTTCCAGGCAAGAGTGCTGCAGTGGATTGCCATTTCCTTCTCCAGGGGATCTTCCTGACCCAGGGATCAAACCTGGGTCTCCCTCATTGCAAGCAGTTGCTTTACTGTCTGAGCCACCAGGGAAGTTCTAATGTATAAAAGCCTATTACTTTCTTGTATAGTGACAATGAGTAATTGCTATCTAAAATTAATAATATAATACCATTCATATTGCAACAAAAGAAATAAATACTTTGGTACAAATCTAGCAAAAATATACAGGATCTATGTTAGTGAAAATGGAAGTGTTAGTCTCTCAGTCATGTCCAACTCTTGTGACCCCATGGACTGTAGCCCGCCAAGCTCCTCTGTCCGTGGAATTCTCCAGGCAAGAATAATGGAATGGGTTGCCTTTCCCTTCTCCATAGGCTCTTCTCTACCTGGGGATTGAACCTAGGTCTCCTGCATTGCAGGCAGATTTCTTACCATCTGAGTGACCAGGGAAGTCTTATCTATGTTAGGAAAACAACAAAACTCTAATAAAAAAATTAAAAAAAATCTAAATATATCTCTTGATCATGGAGTGTAAGGCTCAGTATTTTTAAGATATCAGTTTTTCTTGTGTTTTAATGTAGATTCTCTCCAGTTACAGTCAAAATCCCAGAAAGCTATTTTATCATACCGACTTCACTGAATCTAAAATTTATATGGAAAGGCAAAAGACCAAAAATAGCAACACCGTATTGAAGAACAACAAAACTGAAATATTATCACTACTCAGTTTCTTATTCCCTGGCCTTGGAATCTGATCATCCTGTCATGCCTTCAGAAAAAATGCCATCAAGTTGATTTAACCAGAATCCTGTCCTGTCCTTGATTTTTCCTCTTATAATTTTTCATTCTTTGACCCGTCCTCCCCTTCCCTGGAGGCTTAGACAATAAGCAATCTGCCTTCGATTTGGGAGACCCAAGTTTGATCCCTGGGTCAGGAAGATCCCCTGGAGGAGGAAATGGCAACCCAGAATTCTTGCAGTATTCTTGCTTGGAAAATCCCATGAACAGAGGAGACTGGTGGGGGTACAGTCCACGGGGTTGCCAAGAATCAGACACGATAAGCAACTGATACTTACCCCCTACTCTTTGGCCATAAATCCCATTTATCCATGCTATATTCAAAATTAAACCAAGTTTTATACTGTCTGTCTTTCCTATTGCAAATGTTTATGAATAAAATGTTTTTGACCTCTTGTTACTGGATGGCTTCTTTCTTTTTTTTAATAGTTGGTGAAATTATTCTGTATGATAGTGTAGTGGTGCATATAAAACATTACATATTCCATTAACTGTACAACACAAAGAGTGAAATTTAATGTAAATGATTGGCTATAGTTAATAATGTATAAATATTGGTTCATTGAGTATAATAAATGTACCACGTTAAAGTTAGGTGTTAATAACAGAAAAATGTGTGTGTGTGTGTATTTGAGGGAGGTATATAATAAATATCTGTACTATTTGCACAAATTTTCTGTAAATTTAAAACTATTTTAAGACACAGTAATGCCATTGACTCATATGAGCAAGGCTGTAGAAAGAGCCAAGATTGTTTCAAGTGAAAGCTAAACTGTGGACATACATGCCCCTGGTATGTGAATGCTGCGTGAGTAGTTGTAGTTGGATTTCAGAAGAAAGTGCTTAGTTACAGGTGGCTACAGAAGGGTTATTTAGAACAATGGCAATAAATAAAATCTATAAGGGTGAGATTACAGTAATAAAAAATGGAGTCTAATCCCCAAGTAACCCAAAATTTGGAAATTGTGGACATGATTAGAAGCAAGGAAAATATTAATATAAATACATTGACTTGAGAATTAAGAAGAAAGTAAGGAAACAGCAACCTACTCTAGTATCCTTACTTGGAGAATCCCATGGACAGAGGGGCCTGGGGGGATGGGGGGTGGGCTATGGTTCATGGGATCACAAAGAGTCAGACAGAACTGAAGCAATTTAGCACTCAAGAATAATGGGATATAAGAGTATAGAACTGTTTATACAAGAGTTGGACTCAGATATTCTTTCCATTGAAACACAAAGATCCACATTATCCTAAGTAGCCTGGAAAAGCTCCACTAATGTGCAAAGTTGTAGTGAACCTATTATCTGTGCCAAATGTACTTGAAAGACAACCAGAAACATTTCTCTTTTCAAAAAAGTTGGCCCCAATAGGTAATTTTATCCTAAAGGAACATACAGGAATAAAAGTTTATCTTAAACTTTTCTCCTTTCGCTCTCAAATCCTCACTGTTCTTTGAAATCCTCCAAATCTCTGCCTGAAGGAAATGTTAGTAGCTGACTCCTTTCCTTAAGCATGCTCTGAATTATGAGCTTATTGTTAACTCTATAATGTGATTTTAGCCCTTTTGACAAGAGCAAGTAGGAGGAGTGTGTAAATTCTGAAGTGTGAGCATTGTGTTTTTTAAAGTAATCTTGTGGGTTCACTTACTAGCTGATGAAGTGGTAAATTTACAAAAACAGTAACCTTAGATACATTCCCAATTTTAAGATGTATGTTATGTATTCTATGGGAGTTATCTGTACTTAGTTCTCTCAACTCATAGTTGCAGGTCAATTATGGAAAGGAGAGTATATAAAATATTCATCTCCTGTAAGCTATGTGGTAATAACATTAAGTGAAAAAACTCACAATTAAATAAATATTCTAGTGAACAAGTAATTTAAAACAAACACTAGTAATTTAACATTTAAAATGATCCCTTTGAATTGTTAAAAAAAAGAAATAATGAATATTTTGATATTATGGAAGTTTTCTCAATTAAAAAGCTTATACAAGAAGTTAACTTCATCACACCCCAAAATATAGTAGAGATTGTACTTCATTTGGGGGAAAAAAAAGGTATCCAAAAGATACAACTTATTCCTTATTTTTTCTCTCTAAACAATGCAAAATATTGAATATGATGTATAGTATAATATTTCCAAATGTAATTGCAGTGATATTTTCAAATCCTCATAACTTCCTGAAAAAACAAACAAACAGAGAAACCATGCATTCTCTGAATTCAACTATATTTTTCATTAAACTTAAGTCAAAGAAAATTTGAATTTAGGAGAAATTATTTCCATTTAACTGAGAAGGCTTTGAATTGTCTTTCAACATGATGGTATTTGATTGCTATTTTCAACATATACTGGAATGAAATGGGAGAAATAAAAATAAGACTGACATAGGAAGAGGACTGAGTTGAAAGTGAGCAACTGAAGACTTCATGTTATTTTTTTATTTGCAAATGTTTCTGCTTCAGAGTTGAATAATAGGCTATGTTGTGACAGGAAAGAATGTAATATTATATATGAGTAGTGTTAGAGATAGAAGCTAGGTGAGCAGTGTGAGTAATGATTTAGTAGAAAAGTGGCCAGGGAATGTTGCCAGTCCGTTATGGGTAACATAGTTAACCATATAGTCCATAGGGTAGCATAATTTTTGAGATATCAATCAGACTTACTGAAGGCTTTTCCCAGAATAATTCAGCTTCCCAAGGGCCTTCCAATTGGATGTGTTTGGGTAAGACTGGGTACTGAATGGGCAAATAATGGAAGAAGAAAGAGAAAATGTTGGAGGTATGCATTAGTTTTCTGTGGCTGCTGTAACAAATTATTACATGCTTGGTGGTTTAAAACCACACACATTTACTCTATCACAGCCCTAGGTTCAGAAGTCCAAATCCGTTTAGCTGGACTGAAATCAAGGTATTGGTAGGCCCACTCTACTGAGGTTCAGTGGAGGAGCAGAAGGACGTGCTCATCTTCTCCTGTGAGAACTCCAAAATTACAACTCGTTCCTGAATAACCATCAACAGGAGAAAATTGGATCACACCAAAAGCCACCCCATGTCCAGCGGCAAAGGAGAAGTCCCAGTAAGATGGTAGGAGGGGCAAAATCGCTTTTGGAACCAAACCCCATAGCCACCAGAGATGCTTGGAGGGCTCAAACAAAACGTTGTGTGCACCAGGACCCAGAGAACCTTCAGAGAGTGAGCCAGACCTGTGCATGAGTCTCCTGCAGAGGTATGAGTCAGCAATGGCCTGCTGTAGGGGCAGGGGCTCTGGGTGCAGCAGACCTGGGTCACACAGTGTGTGGTATAAGTCCTTGTGGAGGAGGTCACCATTATCCCCACCATAGAGCCAACCAGCAGATGACCCACAAACTGCAGAACAATTATACCAAAGAAATTCTCACAATGTTAAAGCTCTAGGACACACAAATGATTTCCCAACCTGGGGACCTGGCAAAGGGAATGAGAACTCCCAGAGAATTTGAGTTGGGAGGCCAGTGGGATTTGACTACAGAACTTAAACAGGACTGGGGAAACAGACTCTTAGAGGGCACAGACAAAACCTTGTGTGCACCAGGACCTAGGAGAAAGGAGCAGTGATCCCATAAAAGACTGACCCAGACTTGCCTGTGAGTGTCCAGGAGTCGCCAGCAAAGGCATGGGTCAGCAGGGGTCTGCTGCAGGGTCGGGGGCACTGAGTGAAGCAGTGCCTGCATGGGATCTTTTGAAAGAGGGCAACATTATCTTCATTACCTCCACCACAGTTTTGTCTCAGGTCAAACAAAAGGGAGGGAACAGAGCCCCATCCATCAAGAGAAAATTGGATTAAAGATTTACTGAGCATGGCTCTGCCCATCAGAACAAGACCCAGTTTCCCCCACAGTCAGTCTCCCATCAGGAAACTTCCATAAGCCTCTTATACTTATCCATCAGAGGGCAGACAGAATGAAAAGCACAATCACAGAAAACTAATCAAACTGATCACATGGACCACAGCCTTGACTAACTCAATGAAACTATAAGCCATGCCACGTAGGGCCACCCAACACAGACGGGTCATAGTGGAGATGTCAGACAAAATGTGGTCCGCTGGAGAATGGAATGGTAAAACCACTTCAGTATTCTTGCCTTGAGAACCCCATGAACAGCATGAAAAGGCAAAAAGATAGGACACTGAAACAGGAACTCCCAAGGTTGGTAGGTGCCCAATATACTACTGGAGAAGACTGGAGAAATAATGCCAGGAAGAATGAAGAGACAGAGCCAAAGTGAAAACAATGCCCAGTATTGATTGGCGCCAGAAGTAAAGTCCTTTGTTGTACAGAGCAATATTGTGTAGGAACCTGGAATATTAGGTCCATGGATCAAGGTAAATTGGAAGTGGTCAAACAGGAAATGGCAAGAGTGAACATCAACATTTTGGAATCAGCAAACTAAAAAGGACAGGAATGGGTGAATTTAATTCCAATTGACTGATATATCTACTACTGTGGGCAAGATTTAGGTCATAACTGAATTGTCTAGTGGTTTTCCCTACTTTCTTCAATTTCAGTCTGAATTTGGTAATAAGGAGTTCATGATCTGAGCCACAGTCAGCTCCTGGTCTTGATTTTGTTGACTATATAGAGCTTCTCCATCTTTGGCTGCAGAGAATATAATCAATCTGATTTTGGTGTTGACCATCTGGTGATGTCCATGTGTAGAGTCTTCTCTTGTGTTGTTGGAAGACGGTATTTGCTATGACCAGTGCATTTTCTTGGCAAAACTCTATTAGTCTTTGCCCTGCTTCATTCCATATTCCAAGGCCTGTTACTCCAGGCGTTTCTTGACTTCCTACTTTTGCATTCCAGTCCCCTATAATGAAAAGCACATCTTTTGGGGTGTTAGTTCTAAAAGATCTTGTAGGTCTTCATAGAACTATTCAACTTCAACTTCTTCAGTGTTACTAGTTGGGGCATAGACTTGGATTACTGTGATATTGAATGGTTTGCCTTAGAGACGAACAGAGAGCATTCTGTCACTTTTGAGACTGCATCCAAGTACTGCATTTTGGACTCTTCTGTCGACCATGATGGCTTCTCCATTTCTTCTGAGGAATTCTTGCCCGCAGTAGTAGATATAATGGTCATCTGAGTTAAATTCACCCATCCCAGTCCATTTTAGTTCACTGTTTCCTAGAATGTCGACGTTCACTCTTGCCATCTCCTGTTTGACCACTTCCAATTTGCCTTGATTCATGGACCTGACATTCCAGGTTCCTATGCAATATTGCTTTTTACATAATTGGACCTTGCTTCTATCACCAGTCACATCCACAGCTGGGTATTGTTTTTGCTTTGGCTCCATCCCTTCATTCTTTCTGGAGTTATTTCTTCACTGATCTCCAGTAGCATATTGGGCACCTACTGACCTGGGGAGTATCTCTTTCAGTATCCTATCATTTTGCCTTTTCATACTGTTCATGGGGTTCTCAAGGCAAGAATACTGAAGTGGTTTGCCATTCCCTTCTCCAGTGACCACATTCTGTCAGACCTCTCCACCATGACCCGCCTGTCTTGGGTTGCCCCATGGGCATGGCTTAGTTTCATTGGAAGTGAGAAATAGATTTAAAGGCCTAGATCGCATAGATAGAGTGCCTGATGAACTATGGAATGAGGTTCATGACACTGTACAGGAGACAGGGATCAAGACCATCTCCATGGAAAAGAAATGCAAAAAAGCAAAATGGCTGTCTGGCGAAGCCTTACAAATAGCTGTGAAAAGAAGAGAAGTGAAAAGCTAAGGAGAAAAGGTAAGATATAAGCATCTGAATGCAGAGTTCCAAAGAATAGCAAGAAGAGATAAGAAAGCCTTCTTCAGCGATCAATGCAAAGAAATAGAGGAAAACAACAGAATGGGAAAGACTAGAGATCTCTTCAAGAAAATTAGAGATACCAAGGGAACATTTCATGCAAAGAAAGGCTTGATAAAGGACAGAAATGGTATGGACCTAACAGAAGCAGAAGATATTAAGAAGAGATAGCAAGAATACACAGAAGAACTGTACAAAAAGGATCTTCACGACCCGGATAATCACAATGGTGTGATCACTCACCTAGAGCCAGACATCCTGGAATGTGAAGTCAAGTGGGCCTTAGAAAGCATCGCTATGAACAAAGCTAGTGGAGGTGATGGAATTCCAGTAGAGCTATTTCAAATCCTGAAAGATGATGCTGTGAAAGTGCTGCATTCAATATGCCAACAAATTTGGAAAACTCAGCAGTGGTCACAGGACTGGAAAAGGTCAGTTTTCATTCCAATCCCTAAGAAAGGCAAGGTCACAGAATGCTTAAACTACTGCACAATTGTACTCATCTCACATGCTAGTAAAGTAATGCTCAAAACTCTCCAAGCCAGGCTTCAGCAGTACGTGAACCGTGAACTTCCTGATGTTCAAGCTAGCTTTAGAAAAGGCAGAGGAACAAGAGATCAAATTGCCAACATCCGCTGGATCATGAAAAAAGCAAGAGAGTTCCAGAAAAAACATCTATTTCTGCTTTATTGACTATGCCAAAGCCGTTGACTGTTGGATCACAATAAACTGGAAAATTCTTCAGGAGATGGGACTATCAGACCACCTTACCTGCATCCTGAGGAATTTGTATGCAGGTCAAGAAGCAACAGATAGAACAGACATGGAACAACAAACTGGTTCCAAATTGGGAAAGAAATATGTTTAGGCTGTATATTGTCACCCTGCTTATTTAACTTACATGCAGAATACATCATGTGAAATGCCAGGCTGGATGAAGGACAAGCTGGAATCAAGATTGTTGGGAGAAATATCAATAACCTCAGATATGTATTTGATACCATCCTTATGGCATAAAGTGAAGAGGAACTAAAGAATTTTTTCATGAAAGTGATAGAGGAGAGTTAAAAACTGGTTTAAAACTCAAGATTCAAAAAACTAAGATCATGGCATCCAGTCCTATCACTCCATTGCAAATAGATGGGAAAATAATGGAAACAGTGAAAGACTATTTTCTTGGGCTCCAAAATCACTGAAGATGATGATTGCATGCATGAAATTAAACGATGTTTGCTTTTTGGAAGAAAAGGTATGAGCAACCTAGATAGCATATTGAAAAGCAGAGACATTACTTTGCCAACAAAGGTCCATTTAGTCAAATCTAAGGTTTTTTCAGTAGTCATGTGTGGATGTGAGAGTTGGGCTATAAAGAAAGCTGAGCACCAAAGAAATGATGCTTTTGGACTGTGGTGTTGGAGAAGACTCCTGAGAGTCCCTTGGACTGCAAGGACATTCAACCAGTCAATCCTAAAGGAAATCAGTCCTTAATATTCATTGAAAGGACTGATGCTGAAGCTGAAACTCCAATACTATGGCCATCTGATGTGAAGAACTAACTCATTGGAAAAGAGCCTGATGCTGGGAAAGATTGCAGGCAGGAGGAGAAGGGAACAGCAGAGAGTAAGATGGTTGCATGACATCACTCACTTGATGGACATGAGTTTGAATAAACCTCGGGGGTTGCTGATGGACAGGGAAGCCTGGCGTGTTGCAGTCCATGGGGTCACAAAGAGTTGGACACGACCGAGCGACTGAACTGAATGCCCCTGGGAGGCTCTGGTGATAACCGACCCTTGCTTATTCCAGCTTCTGATGGCATCAGACACTTCTTGGCTTGTGGTGCATCACTCTAATCTCTGTCTCTCTCTTCGCATCCTCTCTCTGTGTGTCAAATCTCCTTCTTTGTTTCTCTTATAAAAATATACATCATCTCATTTAAGGCACACCTGGATAATTCAGTATAAATTTCTTATCTCAGGATAATGAGCTTAATTTTCTTGGCAAAAATCCCCTTTTCCAAATAAGCTTACATTTACATTAATTGGGACTTTAGATTTTGGGGCTGTTTATTGGCCTATACAGGGTACTTGAAAGAAAGTTTGTTTTAATGATTAATATTTGATGGAGTCCAGGGAAAACAAGAAAAGAAGAAAGAAGAGGGTTGATACATGGAGAAGAAGTAAACCATTAACACTATAATATTTATATTTTTTGGCCAGAAGATTTGGGTTTTTCCATAAAATGAACAACCCAAGTGAACTTTTTGGACAATCCGATATTAAGGGAATTGAAAACCAGTTTCAGAACCACAGATTATTTTAATTTATGTTTAAAAATGTACACATATTAATGTGTGCAGATGCATTTATAGTATATCCCACAAATATATTAGCAGTAATTATTTCTACTTGGGGGTGTTAGGTTGATTTTTATATTTATTTAGTTTGCATTATCTCCATATTTAGCAGAAACAAAATTAAATTTTAAAGAAGCATGCCTTATTTTATTTCATATATGAAGTCTTTTTGACTTCCTTTGGAATCAAATCATATTTATTTAAAATATTTAGACTAAAATATGGCTTTGCAGATTAAGCAATAGCAGAGGGATTTTCAAGTTGAAACAATACTAGCTTCTTACATGTGATTCTGTCGTTTTGGAATAAAACACCATGTAGTCCTGACTACCTGTGGGCTTGAACATCAATAATCGGATAGTAGCGGAAGTGAGTGTCAACACTGCCAAAACCTTGGCAGCATGTTTTTCCTATGTGAAATCTCCTTCAGTTGCTGAGAGATAATATTTCTCAGGTCTCTCTTGATCTTAGATAGTATTTCTCAACTCTCCCTTTATCTCAGTGGGAGTCTCTGACCTGAGGTTTACATGGCATTATAAAATACCTAAAACTCTCCAGATGAAAGGGATATTAGTGCAAAACAGTGATAAGCATTTTAATTATAAAATGAATTCAGCACTAAGATATTTGTTAGTATCAGAAGCTGGGAACAGGCAATTTAAATATAAAACTGTCAGAAGCATTTAGTTTGGGAAGCATTTTAGGAACATTGGTGAAAACGCATTGGCTTCAAGTGTAACTAGTCTAATTCTTTTTTAAAATCATGAAAGAAATTATGCAATGACCCAAGGCAAGCAAACAGATAAAAATGTTGATTTGGAGCTTTATCGATCCGAGGGAATGAAATTGAATGACAAAAGTCTCTGTCAGGTAAAAGACAACATAATTAAATTGATTTCCATGGAGACATAAGAAGATGGATTTTAGTGAGGCTTATTATTGACATGCCGTATTTGGAAAAAAGACAATTGCGTTAGTGTGTTCCTCCATCATGATTACATATTGATGACATTAATCTGTCTGCTTTTCAAAGACGGTTCATGGATGCATAATGTCTGCCATTTAGTTTTCTCATAACTACAAAAATATTTGCACTACTGACTTTTATGATTATTATGTAGTCTTAATACAGTTATATACCATGAGATAAAACTGTCAATGCTCACATCATTTTTAAAGTGTATTATTGCCTTTAAAGATTCTTACTTGCTGTTTTACAAAATGTTAACCTCAAAGTAACAGTATTCCCATTGCTTTTAAATAAAATGAAGGGCAAGTTCCGATGGCTGGCAGGCTCTTGTCTCTGCATTTATTGACATTTCAAATTCAAATGTCAAACTTAATGGTGATACAAGCAAATGTTTTCATAATGAATGGAACAGATGAACTTTTGAAAGTAGATTGTGGTCAGTGGGTTAATAAAATTCAAGAACTTGGGTATGAATTAATTCAAAAATTAATCTCACCCAAATAGATTGTCTCTAAAGTGTTGTGGCCACGTGAGATCATTGTAACTTATTGCTTGCTGAGGTATAAAAATAGCAACACAGCAAATATTTCAAGGAGGAACAGGATTTTTATCTACATTTGTGCCTGTGGCCATACTTCTGAAACTTGAACATGTATAATAATGGCCTTGGGATCCTGTCTCTGATTGAATAAGTCTGGCTTGGTCCCAAAGATTCTGCAATTCTAAGCACCACTACTGATTCACACATCACAATTTTGAGTAGCAAGGCACCACAGTGGATCAAAGTCAGCCGTCTTTGCTGAACAGAGTCATTATCAGTTGTGAAAAGCCCGATGGTGAAAGTGCGTAACCACAGAGAGTAAGTTAGAGAGTAGCTTGTTGTCAGTGTGTAGATCTTGCAGATGACATTTCTAAAAGTGACCCACATAATTGTCATATTAGCATTTTTACTAATTTTGGCCATAATTTTTGACCATTGATGTCATCTCTAAATCTCTTTAAAACAATATCTCTGGTAGTAAAAAACACAACTCAAACATTTTAAAGGAATAATATTGTCTGTTGCTTGTAAAGTGCACATATTTAGGTGTAAAAAAATGCCAGGTTGCCATTTTTTTAAATATAAATTTATAGGCCAGTCCCTGGTGGCTCAGAGGTTAAAACGTCTGCCTGCAATGCAGGAGACCTGGGTTCAATCCCTGGGTTGGGAAGATGCCCTGGAGAAGGAAATGGCAACCCACTCCAGTATTCTTGCCTGGAGAATCCCACGGACAGAGGAGCCTGGTGGGCTAAAGTCCATGGGGTCGCAACGAGTCGGACACGATTGAGCGACTTCACTTTATTTTAATTGGAGGTTAATTACTTTACAATATTGTATTGGTTTTGCCATACATCTACATGAATCCGCCACAGGTATACACGTGTTCCCCATCCTGAGCCTCCCTCCCCCCTCCCTCCCGTTACCATCACTCTGGGTCATCTCAGTGTCCCAGTGGCATTGAAACATCTATAATATCATATATGAAACGAATCACCAGTCCAAGTTCGATGCAGGTTGCCATTCCATACCTGCCAGTTGTAAGGTAGGTGATGCTAGACATAAATGTAACTTTCTTTTTCCTTTTGAAAATTAGAAAAAAGCAGATTGCATGTAAGTTTTTTTAAAAAAAGATGGTCAAATGAATCTTTTAAAATTGTACCATTGAAGATAAATGTGAACATTTTGGGTATTTTAAAATGTGTGGAGATCTCACTGAAACCAGCTTAAAAATGTCTCTGAATTTATATAAAATATACTACAGTGGTAGCATTTCAAGTGCTATCAGACAAATAATATGATATCTATATCTATACACACACATATATATGAAAATAGATTGTTTTGAAATAAAGGAGGAAAAATAAATCATTCACAAAGAGACAACATGATAAAATTGTTAATGGGTGAGTTATTTAACTTCTGTACCTCAAATTCCTCATCTGTAAAGCAGGGATATTTTTATCTGCCTCGAAGCATTGTCATGAATATTAGTACATGTAAAAAACTAAGGACTGTGCCTCACAGATAATAATTTCCTAGTAATAGTTATTATCATCTGAATTTTTGTTACAGTTAAAATTATCTTTGTGAAGGATTAGTATTTCTAAGTGATATTTGGGACTGTCAACTGAAATATTTTACAGGCTGATCAAAATCAAAGTGTTCAAACCTGTATTTATTAGGTTCAGCATTAATATTCTTCTCTATGTACTGACTGTCAACCCTTCTCACATAATAAACAACTAATAAAACCTTTGACCAAGCAAAGCTGAGTTTATTAAGTCTAATGCAGTAATGGAGAACATGACATTGCCGGAAATCTCAGTATAATCTCAGAATGGAGAGTTTTGGAAAAGCTACTGATAATGATTGAAAGGTGGGAAACTGAGCAGTATTGGACAATTAATGCCAAGGCCATTCAGAATTGATGGGGCTTCTCTGGTTCCTCAACAGTAAAGAATCTGCCTGAAATGTAGGAGACTTGCAGGAGACATGGGTTCGATCCGTGGGTCAGGAACATCCCTTTGAGGAAGAAATGGCAATCTACTCCAGTATTGTTGCCTGAAAAATCCTATGGACAGAGAAGCCTGGTGGGCTACAGTCCTTGGGGTCACAAAAAGTAGGGCATGACTCAGCACTTTTGCAGGCCAAGAGCAGAAGGAGAGGAAGTGGATAAAGTGAACCATGGTGCAAAAACTGCTGCCTGATAAGTAAGCTCCTTGCCAAGGTGAACAATCTATTGTCCAAAAAAGAGAGCTGATGACTCAGACAAAAATCTGTCTCAATTAATTTCCTGAAATTTTATGAAGGAAGCAGGGAAAATATTTATGGATTATGGTGTTACATGCTTCCCAGGTGGTACTAGTGGTAAAGAACCACCTGCCATGCAGTAGCTGCAAGAAACATGGGTCTGACTTCTGGGTTGGGAAGATTTCCCTGGAGTAGGAAATGGCCCTCCATTCCAGTATTCTTGCCTGGAAAGTTTCATGGACAGAGGAGCCTGGCAGGTTACAGTTCATGGGGTCGCAAAGAGTCAGATACAACTGAGCACACACAGAGCCAAGTGTGATGTGGAACAAGTCATTTTGACAGAGCTAGTGATCTTAACTCCCATGCCTCAGAATCTATTCTGAATTAATAATATGTTCACATACCAGGTTACAAAAACAGGTAGATTATTGTCCCATTTTTTTTCCTTGTTCTCATTCACATATTTAAATTTATCATCAGTTATCTCAAAGCTATTTCTTGAATGAAATCCTGAGCATGTTTTCAGATATGATGTCTGAACTACTACAATGCCATTTTTAAAAATTTATTTATTTTAATTACTTTACAATATTCCCTTAGTTTCAAAACTAACTTACCTTCAATGTCTATAATATATTTAGAATATAGCTGTAGCATTATCACTCTTTTTCTTAATATCCTCCTGTCTATGGAGTAAAACACACTCTGTTCAAAAAAGGTACGAAGGCTTTTTATAATGTATGTGATGGCTAGATTTAAAGTCTTAATTTCTTCATAATCATATGTGTATCCAGTACTCTTCAATATATCTTCAATATATCATATATATTTTTTTTTCTTTTTTTTTCTTTTTGAACCTCTATTCCTATCCAGTCAGTCAGTTCAGTCGTTCAGTCGTGTCTGACTCTTTGTGACCCCATGGACTACAGCACAACAGGCTTCCCTATTCATCATCAACTCCCAGAGATTGTTCAAATTCATGGCCATCAACTTGGTAATGCCATCCAACCATCACATCCTATGTCATCTCCTTCTCCTGCCTTCAATCTTTCCCAGGAACAGGATCTTTTCCATTGAATCAGCTCTTCACATCAGGTCGCCAAAGTATTGCAGCTTCAGCTTCAGCATCAGTCCTTCCAATGAACATTCAGGACTGATCTCCTTTAGATTTGACTGATTGGATCTCCTTGCAGTCCAAGGGACTCTCAAGAGTCTTCTCCAACACCGCATTTCAAAAGCATCAATACTTTGGAAATCAGCCTTTGTTATGGTCCAACTCTCAGATCTATACATGACTACTGGAAAAACCATAGCTTTGACTAGACAGACCTTTGTTGGCAAAGTAATGTCTTTGCTTTTTAATATGTTATCTAGGTCGGTCATAGCTTTTCTTCCAAAGAGCAAGCATCATTCAGTTTCATGGCTGCAGTGATTTTGGAGCCCCCCGCCCCCCCCAAATAAAGTCTCTCACTGTTTCAATTGTTTCTCCGTTTTCCATGGAGTGATGGGACCGGATGCCAGGATCTTATTTTTTTAAATGTTGAGTTTTAAGCCAGCTTTCTCACTCTCCTCTATCAGTTTCATCAAGAGGCTCTTTAGTTCCTCTTCACTTTCTGCCATAGGTGTGGTGTCATCTGCATATCTGAGGTTATTGACATTTCTCCCAGCAATCTTGATTCCAGCTTGTGCTTCATTCAGCCCAGAATTTCACATGATGTACTCTACATAGAAGTTAAATAGATAGGGTGACAATATACAACCTTGACATATTCCTTTCCCAATTTGGAGCCAGTCTGATGTTCCATGTCCAGTTCTGTTTCTTCTTGACCTGCATACAGATTCTCAGGAGGCAAGTAAAGTGGTCTGGTATTCCCATCTCTTGAAGAATTTTCTACAGTTTGTTGGATTCTACACAGTCAACATATTAAAAAAAAAAAAAAAACAGACTTCCCTGGTGGCTCAGAGGCTTAAGTGTCTACCTGCAATGTGGGAGACGCAGGTTCGATCTCTGGATCAGGAAGAGTCCCCTGGAGAAGGAAAGGGAAACCCATTCAGGTACTCTTGCTTGGAAAATCCCATGGACAGAGAAGCCTGGTAGGCTATAGTCTATGTGGCTGCAAAAGGTCGAACATGACTCAGAGACTTCAGTTTCACTTTCACCAGTCAAAGGCTTTGGCATAATCAATAAAGTAGAAATAGATGTGTTTCTGCAACTCTCTTGCTTTTTTCTATGATCCAGTGGATGATGAAAATTTGATCCCTGGTTCATCTGCCTTTTCTAAATCCAGCTTGAACATCTGGAAGTTCACGGTTCATGTACTGCTGAAGCCTGGCTTGGAGAATTTTGAGCATTACTTTGCTAGCATGTGAGATGAGTGCAATCATGTGGTAGTTTGAACTGTCTTTGGCATTGCTCTTCTTTGGGATTGGAATGAGAATTAACCTTTTCTAGTCCTGTGGCCACTGCTGCATTTTCCAGATTTTCTGGCATATTGAGTGCAATATTTTCACAGCATCATCTTTTAGGATTTGAAATAGCTCAACTGGAATTCCATCACCTCTGCTAGCTGGGTTCATAGTTCACTGTTCCTAGGGAACTAAGCTATTCCTCTAATGTGCTTAGTAACTGGTATCATGACAAAAAGCCATGCTACAGGAAACCATGCTATCTTAGCTGAGTTGAAGTGGAGACTTAGCTGATACAGGTGAGAAGAATCAGATGTTACTTTAACCTCATGTATCCATTCGTGTAACTAGCTTTAATAGAAGTTAGTGGGGTAAAGGCAAATTCAATCGACCACTGGTGCCATACATGATGGACTTACATCACACAACAGAGGCTAAACTTAGAGGGCAATGGGGAACCATAAAAATGAGTGGCCTTAAGGGAATAAATGCTTCCTTAGTGGCTCAGATAGTAAAGAATCTGCCTATAATGCAGGAGACCTGGGTTCGATCCCTGGGTTGGGAAGATACCCTGGAGAAGGGAATACCTACCCACTCCAGTATTCTGGCCTGGAGAATTCCATGGACTTTATAGTCCATGGGGTCACAAAGGGTTGGACATGACTGAGTGACTTTCACTTCACTAAGGGAATAAATAATCTAGCAGGTCAATAACATCATGAAGTGTTGAGATGAATTCATGGAATTTCATTGTCTTCATGTAAGTACTGATGTCCTGAGGCACTGTTACAAGTAAGGGTATGTAAAAGTGAAAATATTAGTTGCTCAGTCATGTCCAACTCTTTGCGACTCCACGGATTGTAGCCCGTCAGGCTCCTCTCTCCTTGGAATTCTCCAGGCAAGAATACCAGGATAGGTTGCCATTTCCTTCTCCAGTAAGGGCAATTACAAGAATAATGGGGGAAAAAAGTGTCATATTTTCAGATTCAGAGGTATATTTCAGCAAATACATTCCTGATAATATAATTTTTGTCTCCAGAGTTGATCTAAAGTAGACACAGATGTTTAATTGAATAATAGTCTAAAAGCACCAGCTGATGAAGCCTGATGAAATCTCCATTAGTAAATTTAGTCCCATTAAGAATGTCTAACTGGTGTCACAACTTTACTCTTTAATGCAGTCCTTAGGAATAGGACTTAGTAGATGCTTGATACAGATTTACTATAGAAGGAAAGGAAAAAAAGAGGAAAGAGAGGGGGGGTAGAGAGAAAGGAAGGGATGAAGGAATAAAGGATGAAATGAGTTATTTCAGACTAGAAGAGGAAAGCTAAATTGAGAACAAAAGCAGAAAGGGAGATGGCATATTTAAAAGAATTTGCATTTCTGTATTTTACATATAAAAATTCCTGCTCATCAGATAACAGAAATTAGAGATTTAAAATTTTCACTATGTGAATTGGCTCAAGATAGGTGAAAGCCACTTTTGTTGAGAAAAATTTGAAACATACTATGATTTCTGATTTGCCCTGGTTCAAAATTGGGAAAGGCATACGACAAGCTGTATATATTGTCACCCTGCTTATTTACCTTATATGCAGAGTATATCATGTGAAATGCTGGGCTGGATGAGTCACAAGCTAGAATCAAGACTTCCAGAAGAAATATCAGCAACCTCAGGTATTCAGATGATACCACTCTAATGGCAGAAAGCAAAGAGAAACTAAAGATCCCCTTGAGAGTGAAAGGGGAGAGTGAAAAAGCTGGTTTAAAACTCAGTATTCAAAAAATCCAAGATCATGGCATCCAGTCCCATCACTTCATGGCAAATATATGGAGAAAAACTGGAAGCTGTGACAGATTTTATATTCTTGGTTTCCAAAATCACTACGGACAGAGACTGAAGCCATGAAAAAAAAAAGATGCTTGCTCCTTGGAAGGAAGGCTATGACAAACCAGAACAGCGTATTAAAAAGCAGAGATACCACTTTGCCAACAAAGGTCCGTATACTCAAAGCTATGGTCTTTCCAGTAGTCATGTATGGATGTGAGAGTTGGGCCATAACAATGGCTGATTACCAAAGAATTGATGCTTTTGAACTGTGGTGTTGGAGAGGACTCTTGAGAGTCTCTTGGACTGCAAGGAGATCAAACTAGTCAGTCCTGAAAGAAATCAGTCCTGAATATTCATTGGAAGGACTGATGCTGGAAGCTGAAGCTGCAATACTTTAGTCACCTGATGTGAGCAGCTGACTCATTGGAAAGAACCTGATGCTGGGAAAGATTGAAGGCAAATGAGAAGAGGGCAGTAGAGAATGAGATTATTACACAGTATCAAAGCACAATGGACATGAAAATTGAGCAAACTCCGGGAGATAGTGAAGGATGGAGAATCCCGGTATGCTTCAGTCCATGAGATTACAAAGAGTTGGACATAGCTTTGGAATAACTGCAACATCTTTTAAAATATCATTTATAATATCTAGGTGAGAACACTGTGGACATGAATAGCTAAATAAGAAAATATTAACTTTACTTCAGTATAAGTTGACATTAAAAGAATATTTAAAACTTAGATTTTTAAAATCAGTTAGGAAACTTTACTGGCCTTTTTTTTATTGCTTGTTACCCTGATTCATTTCCATGATAATCATAGGAACATCTATTGTAGTCCTTGTCCTTTTATATTGAGAAAACAAAGCACATATTATTGCAAAAAAACTCAGAGTGGTGTTCAGTAGCTCAGTCATGTCCAACTTTTTGTGACCCCATGAACTGCAGCACACCAAGCTTCCCTGTACTTCACTATCTCCAGGAATTTGCTCAAACTCTTGTCCACGGAAGTGGTGAGGCCATCCAATCATTTCATCCTCTGTAGCCCCCTTTTCTTCCTACCCTCAATCTTTCCCAGCATCAGGGTCTGTTCCAACGAGCTGGCTTTTCCCATCAGGTGGTCAAAGACTGGAGCTTCAGTTTCAGCATCAGTTCTTCTGATGAATATTCAGGGTTGATTTACTTTATGATTAACTGGTTTGATTTCCTTGCAATCCAGGGACTCTCAAGAGTCTTCTCCAGCACTATAATTTGAAGGCATTAATACTTGGTGCTCAGCCTACTTTCTGGTCCAACTTCATACATGACTACTGGACAAACCTTAGCTTTGACTATATGCACCTTTGTTGGCAAAGAATATCTCTGCTTTTTAACATGCTGTACAGGTTTGTCATAGATTTCCTTCCAAGGAGCATGTGTCTTTTAACTTCACGCCTGCAGTCCCTGGCCCCAGTGATTTTGGAGCCCAAGAAAATAAAATCTTCCACTCTCAATTTTTCTGCCTTTTATTTGCCATTAAGAGATTGGACCAGATGACACAATCTTATACTTTAGAATGTTGAGTTTTAAGCCAGCTCTTTCACTCTCCTCTTTCACCTTCTTCAAGAAACTTTTTAGTTTCTCTTCGCTTTCTACCATTAGGTTGGTAACATCTGCATATCGGAGGTTGTTTATATTTCTCCTGGCAATCTTGATTGCAGCTTGTGATTCATCCAGCCTGGCATTTCACATGATATACCCTACATCACTTCAGGGCAAATCGATGTGGAAACAATGGAAACAGTGACAAACTTAGTTTTCTTGGGCTGCAAAATCACTGAAGATGGTGATGGCAGCCATGAAATTAAAAGACACTTGCTCCTTTGAAGAAAAGCAATGACAAACCTACACAGTGTATTAAAAAGCAGAAACATTATTTTGCTGATAAACGACCGCATAGTCAAAGTTATGTTTTTTTTTTTTTTTCTAGTAGTCATGTCTGGATGTGAGAGTTGAACCATAAAGAAGGCTAATTGTCAAGGAATTGATGCTTTTGAATTATGATATTGGAGAAGACTTTTGAGAGTCCCTTGGACTGCAAGGAGGTCAAACCAGTCAATTCTAAAGGAAATCAGTCCTGAATATTCATTGGAGGTACTGATGTTGAGGCTAAAGCTCTAAAACTTTGGCCACCTGGTGCAAAGAGCTATCTCATTGGGAAAGACCCTGATGCTGGGAAGGCAGGAGAAGGAGACAACAGAGGATGAGATGATTGGATGGCATCACTGACTCAATGGACATGAGTTTGAGCAAGCTCTGGGAGATGGTGAAGGACTGGGAAGCCTGGTGTGCTACATACAGTCCATGGGGTCACAAAGAATCAGACATGACTGAGTGAGTGAACAACAAAAACAAATCTGCATAGTGGTTACATAATCAGGGTGACAATATACAGCCTTGACATACTTCTTTCGCAGTTTTGAATCAGTCCCCTGATCCATGTCTGGTTCTAACTGTTGCTTCTTGACCTGCATATAGCTTTCTCAGGAGGCAGGAAAGGTGATCTGGTATTCCCATCTCTTTAAGAATTTTCCAGTTTGTTGTGATCCACACAAAGACTTTAGCACAGTCAATGAAGCAGAAGTAGATGCTTTCCTATGTTGGCAAGGGATGTTGACAATTTGATCTCTGGTTCCTCAGCATTTTCTAAATCCAGCTTATACATTTGAAAGTTCTCAGTTCATGTGCTGTTGTGTGGGGGTCTCTCCACAGAAAGAGAGAGGCAGTGGAACTTCCCTCAGCAAAGCCGAGGGGTCCCGAGGAGAGGTGAGCCTGCTGTCTGCCAACGCAGCCCCTCAGTGAGCGAGAGACAATCAGACGTGACAGGGGTTCTGTCTAAGCAGTTCCGCTTTATTGCGACAAGCTCCCGGCTTATAAAGGCAAGCGGGGGGAGGGGGTGGTTTGCGAGGGACTTTCCATAGTTGCACATAGTTGCACCTATCACGTTAAAGGTCAAATCGTCATGTGCCATCATTATAACAGGAGTCTATGGTGATCACGCGCTGTCCACGTGCACGGAAATCAAGAGAGCCAATCAAAAGTTTTGACAAACAACATAGACCACGCCCTTATCTCTTCCACCAGGCACCATCTTAGATTCTGACCGCAAAGCTAGCCCTTCTCTTTAAGGTTTCCCATTTAAGGCCCCACACTGTTGAAGCCTAGCTCGAAGGATTTTGAGCATTACCTTGCTAGCATGTGAAATGAGTGCGATTATAAGGTAGTCTGAACATTCTTGGGCTTCTCTTGTGCTTCAGATAGTGAAGAATCTGCCTGCAAATGCAGAAGAACCATGCATCAACCCCTGTGTTGGGAAGATCCCCTGCAGAAGGGAATGACAAGAAATCCCTGGACAGAGGAGGCTGGTAGGCTACAGTTCATGGGATCACAAAGAGTCAGACACGACTGAGCAACTAACACTTTAATTTTCACTTTGAACATTCTTTGACGTTGCCTTTCTTTGGGGTGGGAATGAAACCTGACCATTTCCAGTCCTGTGGACACTGCAAAGTTTGCCAAAATGGTTGGCATATTTGTCAGCATCGTCTTTTAGGATTTTAAATAGTTCAGTTGGAATTCCATCACCTCCACTAGCTTTGTCTGTAGTAATGCTTCCAAAGGTCCAACTGACTTCACTCTCCAGTGTATCTGGCTATAGGTGAGTGACCACACCATCATTTTTATCTGGGTCATTAAGGCTTTTTTTTTTCCTTTTTTTCAATTCTTCTGTGTATTCTTGCCACCTATTCTTAATCTATCCTGCTTCTGTTAGGTCCTTGCCGTTTCTGTCTTTTGTTGTGCCAATCTTTGTATGAAATGTTCCCTTGGTATCTCTAATTTTCTTGAAGAGATCTCTAGTCTTTCCCATCTGATTGTTTTCCTCTATATCTTTGGACTGTTCACTTAAGATTTCTTTATAACTCTATTCTTTATAACTCTGCATTCAGCTGTGTCTATGTTTCCCTTTCTTCTTTCCCTTCACTTTTCTTTTTCTCAGCTATTTGTAAGGCCTCCTCAGACAACCAGTTTTCCTTCTTGCATTTCTTTTTCTTTGGTATAGTTTTGATCACTACCTCCTATACAGTGTTACAAATCTCTATCCATATTTCTTCAGGCACTCTATATTTCAGACCTAATCCCTTCAATCTTTTTGTCACTTCCACTGTATAATCATAAAGGATTTGATTTAGGTCATACCTGAATGACCTAGTGGTCTTCCCTACATTCTTCAATTTAAGTCTGAATTTTGCAGTAAGGATCTCAGCATATAATAGAATAATTCTTAGCCTTTTATTAATTTTTCTAAAGTTAATATATTTGGTCAACAGATGCTCTTGACCTTTGGTATACAAGTTCCATTGAACATTAAATGGAATATTTTTGAAAACTATAAAGCTTTCATCTCTTTCTCTTTTACATATGCTATGTTAATAACCATCTACCCAAGAAGAGTTCATTTTACAGCCATTGTTTACAGTTTGATATTTTTTTATATAGACATCCTTGTTTGTGGATTATGTTATAGAAGTGAAAGAGAAAATGACCTGAAACTCAGTGATTTAAGTATCTCAGTAATTTAAGTATCTCAATGCTTTAGTCTGAATAAATAATTCTTTGGTATGGGGGACTAATCTGTGCTTTTTACAAGATTTAAAAGCATCCCTGGTCCCTACTCTTAACACCTCCCCCTAGCTGTGATAATCCAAAGCATTCCCAGATGCTTCAAATGCTCCTTGAAAGTAAAAACATCTCTAGTTGGAAATTCCTAATACAACAACTGAAATGCTTCATGAATATATATTAGTATATCAGTGGCATACTTTTGCACATGGATGCTCAGTGAGGAGACCAAACGTATATTGTTTAAAAAGATGGTTTTGTTTTGTCTTGTTGCACTGCTGCATCACAGTGTATTTATAATTATACATTCTGTTGGTGCATTTAGATCATATTAGGTTTTGATAATAAAAGAGACATGTTGGTAATAAAATAATTTGACTAAGACAGAAAAAAATATCGCTCTAAGCACTAACTGAAATTTATAATCTAATTTTATTAAGTTGTATTGGCAAGAAGCTATTAAGTTTGTATAATGGAATAATTGTGCACTTAATATACAGTGTGGTGATAATAAGCATCTGGCTCCTCAATATCGTATCTTACGATGGACACTTGAGGCAGATGATTTCCCAGCTTCTGGTAAGGAAGTTAGAATGGTGCAATCACTCTCATAAATGAAAGCCTAGATGAAGATCTTCAATTTCTCATTCAAATAGCTCATGTGAAATGACAATCAGTTCAATTCAAAGTCTCCATGTCAGCTCTAAAAATGTAAAGTGATTTAGTGATATTTTATTGTTCCTTAAAATGGCAACCTACTCCAGTATTCTTGCCTTCAAAATCTCATACTGAGCCAGCACTCTAGAACCACAACTACTGAATCCCATGTGTCTAGAGCTTGTGCTCTGCAACAGGAGAAGCCATTATAACAAGATGCCCGTGCATTGCATCACAACAAAGAGTAGCCTATGCAGAAATGAAGACCTGGCATAGTCAAAAATAAATAAATACATAAATCTGTAAAAAAAAAAAAATTGATTTTCTTCTCTTCTAGGAAGCACCACATGTATGGTTGTGTTACATTTGAGCTCACCTGTAATCTCAAACAACAACTAAATGGAATGCTTACCATGGATTTCCTCTTGCCAAGATAAATATAGAAGTTGCCTCTATACAGGAATTTGAGGTTGGAACCAAAAAGAGAGACTCCTGTAATGGAAATTGTAAAATAGGTTAACCAGGGATTCTCAAAATGTGGTTTCCCACCAGTAATGCTAACTGCTAATGTGTGTTAGAAATGAAAAGGTTTCAGCTCCACTCCAGACTTACTGAATCCAACTCTGATGGTGGGATCAGTAGTGTGCTTAATTCAGCCATCCAGGTGGTAGTGATAATTATCCACACTTGAGAACCACTGGACTCATATATTTATATCAGCATGATATAGTGGATTCAGTGCTTGCCAAAAGGTATTCCCTGCATCATCTCCCAGGGGAAATGGCATAGAGTACTGCTTAAGTGCCAGCCCATACAGGATACCATTTGATAAAGTTCATGAAGATTCTTCTACTAACCTCTCACCTCAGTAATTCTATATCTTTACACCAGATCTCCCTTTCTCTTTCCTGTCCTACAGGTGTCACTGGGTTCTTTACAAGTATATCTTCAGGCCTGAAATGTTAGCTTATCAGAGTATTTATCTAGTTCAGTTCAGTTGCTCAGTTGTGTCCAACCATTTGCGACACATGGACTGCAGCACACAAGGCTTCCCTGTCCATCACCAACTGCCGGAGCTGACTCAAACTAATGTATATTGAGTAAACTCAATATTTTCCTCAAAAGGGGTTGGGTCCAAGAATTTCATGGCAGCTTCTGAAATAATTAGACTTTTCTCCAGATAGTTTCACAGCCATGCCAAATCAGCCTCAATAAAATGTTTGAAGGATTTCTCACTAATATCACAAAGTAGAAGTGATGGTGAAAGAAGATAGGAAACGTGTATGTTAATAGGGTGGGAAGAGAGAAATTTAGGAGATTGCACTGACTTTTGTAGAAAAAAAAATTAAGACAAAGCTGGAGTTTGGACCTGTTGGAAAAATTGTCCTTGCAAGTTACCTTTTATTTATTTGCCTGCAAGAATACCCTCAGCCCATTACCAGGGACCAGATAGTTTTCCCTAGAATGTCAGGAAGTGTTCAGAAGGTAAAGAATATAACCAGTTTGAACAATGAAAAGCAACATAATCTAATGAATAGAGGCCCAGTAAAACTTGCTACTCCTAGTGAAAAGGCGGTGATGTTTAATACCCTCATAGTTCTTTGTAGGAATTTGCATCATCTATTCTCATTACCTGTATGAACAGGGATATATTTCCTTGTGTCTGACACTTGGTGATAAAACTATATGTGTGTAGATAAAGGAGAGTGAGAAAGTTGGCTTAAAGCTCAACATTCAGAAAACTAAGATCATGGCATCCGGTCCCATCACTTCCTGGGAAATGCATGTGGAAACAGTGGAAACAGTGGCTGACTTTACTTTGGGGGGCTCCAAAATCACTGCAGATGGTGATTGAAGCCATGAAATTGAAAGACGCTTGCTCCTTGGAAGGAAAGTTATGACCAACCTAGACAGCATATTAAGAAACAGAGACGTTACTTTGCCAACAAAGGTCCATCTAGTCAAGGCTATGGTTTTTCCAGTGGTCATGTATGGATGTGAGAGTTGGACTGTGAAGAAAGCTGAGCGCGGAAGGATTGATGATTTTGAATTGTGGTGTTGAAGACTCTTGAGAGTCCCTTGGACTGTAAGGAGATCCAACTAGTCCATTCTAAAGGAGATCAGTCCTGGGTGTTCATTGGAAGGACTGATGTTGAAGCTGAAACTCCGGTACTTTGGCCACCTGATGCGAAGAACTGAGTCATTTGAAAAGACCCTGATGCTGGGAAAGATTGAGGGCAGGAGGAGAAGGGAAAGACAGAGGATGAGATGGTTGAATGGCATCACCGACTTGATGGACATCAGTTAGGGTGGACTCTGGGAATTGGTGATGGACAGGGAGGCCTGGCGTGCTGTGGTTCATGGGGTCATAAAGAGTTGGACACGTCTGAGTGACTGAACTGAACTGATGTATCTTTGTGTCTGTATGTGTAGTTGTATGCATGTGTGGTTGGTAAATAGGATAGAAAAGGGAAACGGAGTAAATGTTGAACCCCTAGGATTTGTCTTGGAAAGCTGGATGATAAGCCAAAGCATTTACATGATGATATGAAAATAAGGGGGTCTGATCTAGTCCTATCTATCTTAGACTTATAAATTGTGGACAATACTGCAATTACAGAACCAGCCAGCACTGGCCCTATCCTGTTACTAACAATACACTGAAATCCTTTTCAGAGACAACAAAATAAAACCATAACTCATGCAGCTGAAGCTTGCTCAGAGGAGAAAAATTGTTACCTCAAATAATCAAAGTTTCTCTCCGCCATGCAAGCAAAGGTCTGATTGACCAGAACCTGAGTACTGGAACCCTTTCAGAAGATAAAAGTCCATTGTCCAGGGAGCTCCAGTACTGAAACCCCATCACTATAATTTACCATAAATGACCAAGTTCCAAAGCCCTTTTTTGGGAATATATCCCTTCAACACTTTCACATACCAGCCCTCCTCCCTTATGTCATAAAATCTCTCCAGAACCACTGGTCAGAGACACAGATTTGAGCTTTGCCTTCTATCTTCTTTCTTGGCCACCCTGCAATAAAACCATTTATTTTTGCAAAAGACCTTTGGTTCTGTATCTGGTCTTTCCTTTGTGCAGCAGACAAGGAATCTTTGCCAGGTAATGATATAAAATCAGATGATGCTGGTTATTAAAGCTCATATCTTTCAAAACTAGGTTGCATGTGAAATTTATCCCCTGTGTAAGTAATTTTTAAATATCTTCAAATTACCACTAAATTCTATATGAAAATATATGATTAATAGTATCTTTATTATTTTTCTTATGTGTACAATCATAGGGAAAAGTAGGTCATTAGTTTGACTTCTGAAAACCACCTTAGAGAAAGATCTACAGAATCTGGGTTTCACAGTTTGTAATAGGACCAGGTTCATGATCTATAGTGGTTTGAAATTTGTGCTGTAATCAGTACTATTTGGATGTATTCATATCTTCCTTGTCTGTTAGTTTCCAAGCATCTCATCCAGTAAAATTTAGAGTCATATCGGAGAAGCTATTTTGAAGCATGAACATAAGAAGAATCATTCAGAGTTTGGGTCATTGCATCTTTAGAGTCAGGCAATGTTGTTTAATAATATAGGCAGACTAGAGCACTCCCAGTGCAATCATAAACTCGATGCCACTGCACATGAGCAAATGGATATGATTTAGCAAACCGACTGGTTATGGCATAACTGTATATAAATTGTTACTAGAGAGTTTTTAATGGGAATTATGACTCTAAGATTTGTTGCTTGGGCACATATACGTTCTTAACAACAATGTTTTTGTTAATTTTTATGTTTATACTCATTAAAAAGAGAAAATATTTCCCCCCACCTCTAATGAAATCCTCCAAATTATCAGATTCTACATTTAATATAAAGATATAAAATAAGGGTGGACGTTTCACATTTAAGGATTTTAATAATGGAATCAGAGGCCAAGAGCCAACTGAAGCAGCAAAAATACAAAATACATTATTTACACTGACCTTCCATAGAACCACTTTAAATATTTTGAACTGCAGAAATGTGAAATTTTATACTGATTACTGATGCAACTATTTATGTAGGAAAAATATGAATTTTTCTAAGATGTGTGGAAATAAAATAGTAGCAAGTTGCTTTAAAACTGATGACAAAAATATACACCAAGAAGTGTTAATAAGGGCACAAGGCTCTGTCTCCCACTATGCTGTATTTCATATCCACAACTACAAATGCAACTGTTTTGAGTTAGCAGTAGAGCTTCTTTACCTTTCTTGTATTCAACACTTTCAATTCATTAAAATAGTAGATCCTGATTTTAGAAAATCTAGAATATTTATAGAAGCATAAGGAACTAATTAAAGACTATCCGTACAATGTGTTTTGATAGATGGAGACAATAGCTGTCAACATATTTGTATTCTATCTACAAATATTGTTTGCTAATTACTTTTATTAAAATGACTCATACATAATATTTCATATATTTGTGTGTATGTGCACGTGCTGTGCTTTGCTTAGCTGCTCAGTTGTGTCCGCCTCTTTGTGATCCTATGGACTGCAGCCTGCAAGGCTCCTCTCTCTGTGGTATTCTCCAGGCAGGAGTACTGGAGTGGATTGCTATTCCCTTCTCTAGAGGATCTTCCTGATCCAGGGATCAAATCCACTTCTCTTGCATCTCTTACATTGGCAGACAGATACTTTACCACTGGTGTCACCTGGGAAGCCCAAGAGTATATGTACCCTGCTGCTAAGTTGCTTCAGTTGCATCCGACTCTGTGCGACCCCATAGACAGCAGCCCACTAGGCTCCTCTGTCCCTGGGATTCTCCAGGCAAGAATACTGGAGTGGGTTGCCATTTCTTTCTCCAATATATATCTATACCCTATTTATTTAATATTTTATATATCTCTTAAAATGACTGTATTATCCAATATAAAGCTATTCATAACTAGACTCATAAGTTGATTTTCAGAATATTTAGGGTAAAACCTGATATATATACTTAAATATTCTTCTTTTTACATGTTTCTTCTTATTTCCTTATCTGAGGGAAGTTTAAGAGCGAAGTAGAAAGACTTCTTTGCAGGTCTCCTAAAATATAATACCACATTGCACTTTGAAGGTTGCAATAAAATCTGCTGAGTCATAACCCAAGATCTGTTCTCAACCATCTTATATTAAACCAGGATATAGCATTTAAAGATATAATAGCAAGCAAATGACCATAAAGGAAAATCTAGGTGAATCACAATTTGGATGACAACATGACCGACAAATAGCTTTAACAAAATTGTCCTCAGACACACTATGTGAGACAAATCAACCCTAACATCTTTCAAGTCTCTTTTAGGCTCCTCTTTTTCTTGCCCTTTGTCTTTATATTTATCATTGAACTGACTATTTATAACTCATATAAAGATGCTAAGTAGAGGCAAAATTCTTTTCATTATTTGATATGAAATAGTAAACCTTATTTGGAGAAGGCAATGGCACCCCACTCCAGTACTCTTGCCTGGAAAATCAGATGGACGAAGGAGCCTGGTAGGCTGCAGTCCATGGGGTCGCTAAGAGTCGGCCACGACTGAGTGACTTTACTTTCACTTTTCACTTTAATGCATTGGAAAAGGAAATGGCAACCCACTCCAGTGTTCTTGCCTGGAGAATCCCAGGGACGGGGGAGCCCGGTGGGCTGACGTCTATGGGGTCGCACAGAGTCAGACACGACTGAAGTGACTTAGCAGCAGCAGCAGCAGCAGTAAACCTTATTTGGCATTAAGTCTAATATATAATTATCAGCTTTCATGTTAGAGAAAAAAAAGTTGGTTTAGAAGGTAAGTGCACTTTTTCAATGGAAAAATAATTGTTCTCCAATATCTTATAACACATTTAAAAGTATTTTTGAGATAGAAGTTCCAGAAGTGTTTTGGTTAGATTAGATATGTAAGTTCATAAAGTTAGTCGCTTTCTAGATAACCTTTATCATTTAAATTTCAGTATGTATTGAGTGAGAGAAATGCAGAAAGACAGATATAGAAATAGAGAGAGAGAAACTGAAGCTGAAAGAGTGAAATCCATATATAGACAGAGAAACTGAAATTAAAGGATCATGATTGCAGTGATGCTGAAAACGTTTCTGAAAAATAGAGTGTCAAGTTTAGTTTGCCCATTTCATAACACACAATGACCTTTAAACCTGCAAACAATTTTCAAAACCATATAACCTTTCCTATGGAAATAAAATCCTTTCTTATCTTGATGGCCCATTAACATAAGTAGGCAGAGTAATCTTTGACTCCAACAAGTTACAGATGTACTGAGACAAAATATTTTCAAATTTAAAGAAAAGGAAAATTTGCTGTTATTTTTGCTATTGAAATGTGCTGCATTAGAAATAATCTCTTGTTTTAAATTGTAGCTATCATAAGACACTGATACCAGTCACCTGGAAAATCCAAAGAATCATGTAACTGAGTGACAAGGAAGATGAGCTGATGTGAAAACAAACAATTCACAAATATGTGCATCATCCCTTTTCCATATTTGGATAGAAAACATCGATCGTGACAAATAGTCAATAATGTGTAATGTCTCTCTCTGAGCAATAGTGCCTTCCATATACTTTAATGTTATCAATAACACTAATTCATATGAATTCCCTTCATCAAATTCTTACACTTTTATGCCAGGATCTAGTCCAACTTCCATAGTCCTAAATATACCTACAAAATGTAACAAAATGTAACTGAGTTTAGGTTTTTATTAGTCTAGATTCTTCTGAAATTCTAAATGCTGCTATCGTAGTGAAGTGAAGTGAAAGTGAAATCGCTCAGTCGTGTCCAACTCTTGCCACCCCAGGGATAGCAGCCTGCACCAAGCTCCTCAGTCCGTGAGATTTTCAAAACAAGAGTATTAGAGTGGGTTGCCATTTCTTTCTCCAGGGGATCTTCCCGACGCAGGGATTGAACCTGGGTCTCCCGCATCCTAGACAGGCGCTTAACCATCTGAGCCACCAGCTCAGAGCTGATGGGCCTCTTCAAAAACCAGTATGAGTTCTGAAATCATTACTTTCTTTTGCTCTGTTTTTCATTTCCTATTTCGGAGTTTAGCTTTTTTTCTACCAAACATCTTAGTTTCATGAAAACAATAGTTAAGTCAGTTATATTCAGCATTTTGTCTCCCCTTCAGCTATAAAGAAATCATTTAATAAATATTTTCTAAATCTATCTCTATTTAATTAATTTAGAAATTGACTAACACTTGGTGATAATTCTGAGTCATATATATGTTTTAATAGCAAATGGTAGTTTTCTCCTAAATTATACTCTAATTTAAATCTCTAGCAATTTTATTCATTGTTGTTGTTCAATCGCTCAGTCATGTCCAACTCTGCTACCCCATGGACTGCAGCATGCCAGGCTTCCCTGTCCTTCACTATCTCCTGGAGCTTGCTCAAACTCATGCCTATTGAGTTGGTGATGTCATCCAACTTTTTCGTCCTTTGTTGTCCCCTTCTCCTCCTGTCTTCAATCTTTTCCAGCATCAGGGTCTTTTCCACTGAGTTGGCACTTTACATCAGGTGGCCAGTGTATTGGAGCTCCAGCTCCAGCAACAGTACTTTCAATGAATATTCAGGGTTAATTTCCTTTAGGATTGTCTGGTTTGATCTCTTTGCTGTCCAAGGAATTCTCAGTTCAAATTTGCATGAACCTAGATGTCCCACAGCAGATGAATGATTAAAATGTGGTACAGACACACAGTAGAGTGCTACCAAAGAATGAAAAAGGATGGGCAAATCCAACAATTTAGATGAAACTCTGGGAATGCTACTGAGGAAGAAAAATACAACATTTTATATCCTATATGGGTCCAATTATGTAAAAAATTATAGAAATGTGTAACAGATTCACAGTCACCAGAGATTAAGGACAGAGTGAGGGAATAAGTAGTCATGGAAGGGTAATATGAGTCATCCTCATG
This sequence comes from Capricornis sumatraensis, assembly GCF_032405125.1. Taxonomy (NCBI): domain Eukaryota; kingdom Metazoa; phylum Chordata; class Mammalia; order Artiodactyla; family Bovidae; genus Capricornis; species Capricornis sumatraensis. Next base: position 66,968,527 of record NC_091086.1, on the reverse strand, counting down.
CATTTATGTTACTCCATGGGAATGTATATGATAAACATGCATAATAGTGATTTGTATTCTTTCTTCTCAACTTTACTTAAATAAAAACACAGTGTAACCTGGACTTTATTTTCAGTTTTGCTACGAATTATGTTGGCTACATTCATACATTTATTTGTATGATATTCAGTTACATTAATTCAGTTAAAAGGATACACAGTTGAGATACACATTGAGTTTGTCGTTGAATTCTTCAATATTACAAAAAATATAATAAAAGCCTGGATTTTACTTATGCAGAGATCAGGTCCTCCCAAAGTGTGAAAAAATTGCATTTAGGAGGTTTTAGTTGATTTTACATATGATCATGATTATTTAGCCCCAGCATATTCAATGTAAATCAAATACTTGTGATTATAATCCTTGAGCATCATTATCTACTATACTGCAGAATGCTGATATCTTACAAATTTATTCAAAAGAAAAGTAGAGACTCATGCCTGTATGTCAACATCTAAAATGGAATTTCATTTAAAAGCATGAGAGTATGATACTTTGATTTCAGAGTCAGTCAGGGTAGAGCCAGAACTGCTAAATTGCCAGCATTTAATATTGCAGTTGTTGAAACCCCCATTACAGAAGAGCAGATTTAATCATTTCTGGTGAGTTCAGTCTTTTTGGAGAGAAGAGGATGCAGAAAACATCCACTCGCTCAAGGCAAGAGATAGCTACAGAGGTACAGCACCTAGAGAATGTCTTATGAAAGTATATATCACATCAACTACAGCTCTGGCTTTAAACTGTCCCAAAATTGGGAAGAAGAGGGACGGAGTCACAATCTTGGCTACATTCTCTGGCATTCTGAGTTAATGCCATTTAATAGCAGCCCTTATAAATAATGTCTAATATATGGGAGGGGGAATCCCTGTTTCTGTGACTTTCATCTCACCCAGTTAGCAAAACTAAAGGCCAGGAAGAGAAATTCCACTGTTATGAAAAACCTGATGCCAGCTTCAGAGGAAGTCAATCTGCACTAGTATCCTGCTTTCTATAAGCAGATACTTGGTTTCTCAAGTCAAGTATGCATTTATCCCTTGGGTAACAACTTTTCTTTGTATATTAAGGTTGTACGAGTATACATCATGAGAAATCAAATCCAGTTTTGGATATGCAAACTAAATTTAGCCAGATATATATATATATATTTTTTCTCTCAATCCTGGAAACCATGAGCTATCATTTTCTCAATGTATAATACCTGTTAAATAGTATCCTCAGGTATTTAATGTCTGGGAACAAAATAATACAAAATAAAGCAAGCTTGCCAAATATTCATATGAAATATTCATATCTCTCTTCATGTAGTAACTGAAAAACTCGAGCTCTTTCACATCTAATAAACTCATTTCCATCAGTAAAGTTAAAGTTTTAAACTAGTTTTCATAAAATGTCTAAGAGAATTTGGTAGCCATATCTAGTTAAAATATATTTTAGAAATGGTATTTCATTAGACAGGTCAGGGTTTTATATACTGTCATAAACAACCCCAGACACTTACTTGCTTAACATCTATGAGCTCAGTATCATATGGATAAATTTCCCACTGGGTACACAGTTCCCTCCCATATGCTGAATCAGGCTGATTCTGCCTTGACCCCATCTTTCAAAGACGTGGCCTTCAGGTTCAGAGAGGATTGGAAGGATGAGCACAGAACTTTTAATTCTTCAGCCTAGAAGTTTCACATGGCGCTGCCCTCTATGGTATGTCACAGTTGGACATGTGGTATTTCTAAATTCAATGGAGCGTAGACATGTGGTTTTCCTATGCACTTATGAAGGAGAGAGGGGCTGGATATTGATAAGGCAATAACAAACAACATCAACTGTTTGTCTCACTTTCCCACAACTACACACAGAATACATACTCATATACAGAATATATTCCTCCTGAAGGAGAACACCCTAAACCCTCATTCACTCCACCATGTCCTACATAGTTTCATTTCCCTGTGTCTCTTGCTGGATACTGTCACTAAATTTGAAGGCTAACAACTCTTAGTGTTAAGTTAGAAAGACAAGGCATGTCCTTCACACACACACACACACACACACACATACACACACACACAAGAATGTGGTATAAGTGGTATAACCAATTAAATTATTGTTATTATTTTGCACAGATGAAATAAAGAAAAGACATAAGTTGCTTACCTACAGTAATTTTGCAGTCTCACAAGGCAGAGAATGAGAAAAGCTCTCTACCCTGAGTGTTCTGTTTTTTGTTTAGTCGCTAAGTCCTCCCTGACTGTTTTACAAGCTCTTGGACTAGAGTCCATTAGGCTTGTCTATCCAGGCAAGAATACTGGAGTGGGTTACCATTTCCTTCTCCAGGAGATCTTCCCAATCCAGGGATCCAACCCATGTCTCTTATGTCTCCTGCTTTGGCAGGCAGATTCTTTACAACTAGCCACCTGGAAAGCTCATCCTTCGTGCAGTTAGCCCTATTTCTAATTTGTCATGGAAATTGCTTTGTTTTCTCTTCTGGGAGGGCATTTTGCTCTGGGAGATACTTTTGCCCCTTCATTATTTTTCTTGGTCAAAAGTGTCTTGGATGTTGGTGAATATGCACAGGTTTCTTGGTCCTCTTCCTACTTGAGTGAGTAGGGCTGCATGATTATTTTGATTCTTGAGCAGTGAAAGTAGTCTCGAGGTTTCATGGGTAACACATTTCTATCAAATAAATTGTAGACCTCTTATCTATTTGGCTCCAGTAAAGTCTGTGTACCAGTAAATAAATCAAAATATCTTTTCAGATAAAATTATCTTATTTCCTTGTTTTGTCATTCCTCTGCACCCCACCCCCCATATCTTTGTGGTGTCTATTTTCTAACTGCATGTAGCAAGAAATGGGAAGAAGATCTATCTTTAATCTGATCCTTACTCTGAGTTATTTTATCTGCCAGTGAGGTTCTGATAAACAACACATTCTTAATCTGACTTTCTGCTCCATTTCAATCCCATGTCAATCAAAAGTAATGTTTTACTGTTCTTCTTCTTCTTTTTATTTTTAATAACTGTAAATATTTAAAAATCCCATCCATAGTTCTTTAGGGACAAAAGCAGTCAGTGTCTGCTCCTTAAAAAAAAACCCTAAAATTCTAGTTTATGTTTAATACACTACATATCTTGTACATCTTTTTAAGTTAGCTATGATAATGGCTAATCTATTAATACAGAACCAATCAACAACTACTGTGGATGTGATAAAAAGGTCTGTGCCCCTGTACAAATAAGTTCAACAAACAAATAAGTGTTTTAGAAAATATTTATGCAATTAAAATTCAGAATTTTAGTTTTCTGATGAAATATACAATTAAAATTTTAAATAATTATTTTAAAGCTAAAACTTTTAGTTGAGGAATTGACTCACCGGTGAAAGAAACTCTTCTCTTTTGATTTTAGCTCAGTTACTATTTTTGTGGTTATTATAACTTAAATTGCCTATATTATGCAGCCTTCAGAAGAAAAATACTTTTGCTTTATCTTACTCATAGTAACCGATGTCTTCAGTATCCTCAGTTCTAAACTTCCTCACTGGTATTGCTATACAAAAACTTGTTAAGCAACACCTGGAATTCTTACTTTTTAATATATTACTGAATTGAAACCATCAATAAAACCAATATATTTTTGTTCCAAAAATTATATAAAAATTCAAACTGAGTTACATTCATCATCATCACTTGGTTTAATATCTCAAATGTATACACTTTAAAATAAACCAAGTTGTCAAGAGTCATTCTTTCCTATATGTATTAGACTTCCTATTTCTTAGACAACTTATCAATAATTATATTGCCAATTACCATTGTTTTTGACTAAAGATTTTTAACAGATAAATTATATAAGTAATGTAAATAAATAATTGCCAGTAAAAATACTTTTAATATACTTTCTAAAAACTTGGGGATAAGTAATCAACTGAGTAATAATCAGCTTGTGTGTGTTTGTGTGTGTGCTTGTGCGTAAGCACAGTCTGGTACGACTCATTACGATCCCATGGACTGTTACCCACCAGACTCCTCCTCTCCATGGGATTTACCAGGCAAGAATACTGGAATGGGTAGCTATTTCCTTCTTCAGGGGATTCTTCCTGACCCAGGGGTCAAACTCACATCTCTTGCATCTCCTGTGTTGGCTGGTGGATTCTTTACCAGTAGCACCATCTGTGAAGTCCTGATAATCAGCTTGATTTTCACTTAAATTTGGCAAAGGGAATTATTGCTGTCCCTAGGGTTTTCTCCAGCTGGACTTTCCTGTGCTGGATACACACTGGAATGGAAAAGGGACCAGATAATGCTTCAATTACTTAAAGATTTTTGTTACTAGTTGACCTCTCTAAACAAGCTGAGTAAATAGTCAATAAACTGTGAATTTGGAAAATACTAGTTCAGTAGCAGCAGACCTTTGAATATGCTTTTGATCAATAGAGTGTATTGCTTGTATTTAAAGCATTAGTGATTGACTTGTTAACATATATACAAATCTGTTCTGGCAGAGAGGGTGATGAACTGAAACAGATTGGTGGGGATTAGATGATACAATTGAGCAAAGTTTGAGCAATACCAAAATGTGAAATCATAGCAACATGACTGTAAAATTTCTTCTTTGCATTTAAAAATATTTTAGCATAAAAACAATTTGAGATGCTTTTGGAAGAGAGAATTCATAGATCAGGGAATATGGTGGAGTTTAGCTCTATTTTAAATAACAATGCATAAAAAGAAACATTTTAAAACTGTGTTGATAATTTGATAAATTCTCTAATTTTTTGAGGAGTTTCAGAGATGTTTTGGACAAATTTATGTTCCTACCAAAACTCATATGTTGAAGTCCTAACTCCCAGTATCTTAGAATGTGACTGTGATTGAAAATAGAGTCTTTAGAGTTATGTAAGGCTAAGTAGGTTATAGGGTGTGTGCATCCTAAGTTGGTTGGTCCTGTCCAACCCCTTGTAACACCATGAACTGTAGCCTGCCAGGCTCCTCTGTCCATGGGCTTCTCCAGGCAAGAACACTAGAGTGGGTTGCCAGTTCCTCCTCCAGGTACTGACCCAGGAATTGAACCTGCATATCTTAAGTCTTCTGCATTGGCAAGTGGGTTCTTTACCTCTGGCACCACTGGCGAAGCTCTTTAGGGTCCTAATACGTTATAACTGGTATCCTTGTAAGAAGAGAGAGAGACTCTGTGGTGAGGTGAGTGCAGAAGAAAAGCCTTGAGAGAGCACAGCAAAGAGGTAGGTATCTGAAAACCAAAAGAGACCTCAGAAGAAACCAATCCTATTAGCTGTAGATCTTGGACTTCTAAGCTCCAGAACTGTGAAAAACTAAATTCTGTTCCCAAAGTTACCCATTCTGTAGTATTTCTTTATGGCAGCCCCAGCAAATTAATACAAGAGGTCTTATGTTTCTTTAAAAGTTCTATCAATTGGCCTTACTTTAAATTTCATTTATTTGTACATGTTTTTAGAATGTCAAGGTTCTATGAACTTTTAATTATTTTCATGAAATATGTGACTTTAAATTATAGTATGTTTTTCTTTACTAAGTGAGGCAATGATTTTTCATCATATCAAATGCAATTTCCACTCTCCAATGCAGGTTACATAGAGCAAGTCATACTTTTATGTATGAAAAATATTTTGTCATTACCCTTCTCCAAGGTTACCTTCAGGTTTCTTAATGAAGGGGAGGATTTCAATTTTTTTCTCTGTTGTGCTTCATAGATTTCAATTAGATAGAATAGTGGCTTTGACAGAAATACTGGCATTTATTTAGTTTTTCATGAACATGAAAGTAATTTTTAATAAATATCTTATTGAATGAGTTAATGTTAGATCTCCTTGCCAGCATCATTACAAGGAAGAGAATTGTGATGAAAACACCTGAATGTAGAAGTAGCTTATATTTTTCATCCCTTCCTGAAAAGAATATAAAGAAAGATAGTACAGTTACAAGGTGTTAATAAAGAGAATTGATTTTTTAAAAGGTTCATGTTTGGTAGGCTGCAAACTATCTCCTTGTCATACTGTGAAATCAGTTAAGGTTTGTTATGGTAGTTTTAATTATAAACATTCCTAATGTTCAATATCTAGAAATTATTTAAAATAAAATTTATTATTCCCTTTGAAAATGACATTAAAATGCTCTGATATATTTTTGTAATAATTACACAATAAAATGTTCTTTATGTCTATAACAATTGAACTGATTTTGTACAGTTTACATATATAATTCTTGTCTATGTTGTTTATTCCCTGTACATTATGAATGACAAAAATAATAGGAATATTTTTTACTTCCTTTAATATATAAAACTAATTTAACAATTTTTCTCTATAGAAATTATTCACTGATTTGTCCATGACACCTGTAATAATTCAGAAATAAAACTAATTAAGAAAGTTTTAACAAAAATTTATTAATATCACATTTTGTACATTTAAAATAACTTTCTTTTAACCATAAATCAAAATGAATGATATTCCTTCATTAGTATTCCAAATATTGTTTCATTTTTTCTTACCAAGTCTTTATTTTCCTTTCAGCTACATGTAGCATTAATAAAAAAAAAAAAAATGAAGTGTCAAACATTTGAAAGCCAACATCAGAGGAGCATTTGGTGATGACAGTATATTCTGTTGGTTGCACTTATTAATGTGAATCAGATGTCAGTTCAGACATGTCTGTTGCTTAATATATGGCTATGTTGACATTTTTGTGTTCTATATAATGTTTAATACCATCAAAATTTGACAGTTTCCTTGAGGCTTATAGTTTCATTGCCTTGGTGGCCTCAACTTCATGGCCCCATGATTTTTCTAGTTTTTATAGCCCTTTTCTGGCTGTCTTGACTTAAAAAAAAATATACACTTTCAACATCCCACCTTTTTGGTTTGTCAGGTTATTTATTTAGGAAAAGACTATTTCCACCCTAAGAGAATTTCTTAATTTGCTTTTAAGATACAGTGGTTTGTTACTCAATTGCATTCAATTTAATACTTCATTTTCATCCTAGTTTAATAGGTTTTCTGCCCTTTTCCCTTTTCAGACATCTTTATATGTCCTTTTCTATTATAAACATGATTTTTTTTTTCTGTGTTCCTCAACCTTATCCTAGCCCTGTAACCACAACCTCATATTCTAGCTGCTACCAATGAATTTGCTGTACATTTTTTTTGTTCATAATTAAAATTTTCAGAGTTTCTGAGGATTAAAAAAGATTAAAGTACGAAAAAACAGAAGTTCAGGAAAATTATAGCAAGCTTGTTTTGATGTAATAATACCAATAATTATGGTAACAACTTTGGTACATATGAATAAGTATTTTCTTACAGAAATTACTGAAATAATTTTAGTGATCATTCATACTACCTTTGTCAGAGGTTTAAATAATGCTATACAGGGATTACCGTGGAAATGATAATTTTAGTTATTTTTTACATTGTTAAAATACTAACACCATAAAAAAGATGTCTTTTATCATAGGGGACTGGAATGAAAAGTCAAAAGTCAAGAGATACCTGGAATAACAGGCAAATTTGGCCTTGGAATACAAAATGAAGCAGGCCAAAGGCTAATAGAGTTTTGCCAAGAGAACACACTGGTCATAGCAAACAACGTCTTCCAACAATACAAGAGGCGACTCTACACATGGACATCACCAGATGGTCAACACTGAAATCAGATTGATTACATTCTTTGCCGCCAAAGATGGAGAAACTCTATACAGTCAGCAAAAACAAGACTGGGAGCTGACTGTGGCTCAGATCATGAACTTCTTATTGCCAAATTCAAACTTAAATTGAAGAAAGTAGGGAAAACCACTAGACCATTCAGTATGACCTAAATCAAATCCCATGGTGAGGTGAGTGCAGATGGTTAGATGGCATCACCAACCCAAGGGACATCAATTTAAACAAACACTGGGAGACAGTGAAGGGCAGGTGAGCTTGGCCTGCTATAGTCCATGGGGTCACAAAAAGTTGCACATGACTTAGCAGTTGAGCAACAACAATCCCATGCTTATGATTAGGAACATCTATCTGTTTTTCACAAGGACTAGCCTAAGCTGTAAAATAAGAATATATATATATATATATATATATATATATATATATATATATATATACACACATATACATATATATACACTTTATTTTTTAAATCCAAATATGGTGGACAGAAAATGTTAAAATGTGAAAATTTTTTGTTGTTATTGATGAATGTAGGAAACACAAAACAGTGAATAGATGCTTTCTATATTTCAATGTTAGAAATACAGTAGACAGAATAAATTATTTTCATCAGAAAGCTTTATTAGAAAATTCTTAATTGTATGTCAGTATAAAGTTCTTTCTTTGAGTATGTTGCATGGTTATTTTTGCTTCTGTTATGTGTTTTTATTTGTCTCACAAGCACACAGGTTTATAGACATGTAGAACTGATAGCACTGGTAAAATCCAACATTAGAAATGATTTTTTGTTGAAATATCAGTGAAACCTCATAGCTTGTTTGTGTTACTATAAGTGAAGTCGCTCAGTCGTGTCCGACTTTTTGCGACCCCATGGACTGTAGACTACCAGGCTCCTCAGTCCATGGGATTTTCCAGGCATGAATACTGGAGTAGGTTGCCATTTCCTTCTCCAGCGAATCTTCCCTACCCAGGGATCGAACCCAGGTCTCCCTCATTGCAGGCAGACACTTTACTGTCTGAGCTACCAGGGAAGCCCCTATCTACTCTAAATCAGTAACATTTTTGCCTATCATGAAAGATTTGGCAGCTTATGAAAATGTCAGATGTCAGTAAAATGTCTTTGCCAAACAAAAGTCTGACTATCGTGAAGAAAGGTTTACATTGTGGAAGGATTGAGACACTTCTGAGTCTTTCATATAGTTCGGCTTTGGTCTGTTGATAAGAAGGAAAGAGTATTCCATGGTAACATGACATGACTTCTTATCAGCATAAATTGGCCTCAGCTATGTTTTCTGAGATAACTAACCTCAAAGAGAGAAAAATGTAGTTAATATAAAATTCATCAGGTTGCTAACTTCTCAAGATTTGGGAGCAGTGAAGGGGACCCAAGTACTTTAAACACTTGACAAAACTCTAAATGAGATACTTTGTGTTTGAATATATTTTGTTTAGAAAAAAGAGAAAATACTATCAGAACAATTTGACAGGGTGGAGTTTATTCATAACATTTCTTACTTGTTGGATATTTTTAGCTACATAAATGAGAAAAAAAAAATGAGGTTCATCAGGCACCATTAGGTATTTAATGGGGGAGAAAAAAAAAACAACAACAACAATGAAACAAACCAGAAAAGGCCCTAAATGGTAGTTTGTTCGAACCGCCACTGTTGAAAATATTGAAGCCAGAAAATCATGTGAAGTTTCTAATAGTTGAGGATGTGCTCCTGCAGGCTGGAGTCAATAGTGATCAATCCCTGTGAATTTCTAGGGCAGGTGGAAGATTTCTTATTTTGGAAATTATCGTAGGATGTGTTCTGAATGTCATTTTTATCAAATGTTTAGTGTTAAGTCTTTAATGCTTCATTTTTTTCAGCCATTCATTTATATGAACTATGCTTTATTTATTTTTTTGTCCTGTGTGTGCATTTTTTACTCCTGATAAGAAAGCCACAGTGTCTCATGTCTCTTGTATCTCAGTTGTGTCTCTTCTTGGAGATGATCAATCCCCTGCTTCAGCTGTTCATCCTGCGTTTAATGTTTGTCTCTATCATGAGAATTTAGCAGCACAATGGATAGTGTTTTTTTGTTCATTTTTCTTAGACTAGTAAAATGTACAAAATCATTGGTCATATATTATCAGTTGAATGAATAAAACCTGTCTTCCTTGATTTAACAAATTTAGAAAATATTTTTCATCCATCATGTGACCTTTGAAACCTTAGATTATTGTTCCTTACTTATTCTTCCCAACATCTTCTCAATTTTGTTTTAGTACCTTTAGTTTTTGTAGATGCAAAATTTTTTATCTCACAATTATCCTAAATTTAATTTTAAGATCAGAAAAATTTAATAAATTAATGTCAAGACTTTCAGGGATAAAAAGCTTTGATAACAATGATTCAGCTCACCCGTCCCACCAAATCACACTGTGCCTTTAGATTGATAACCATTGTTATCTTCTGCTGTACAGGGTTTCAGATAATTATGTGTTCATTTGGATGATACTCTATTGATCATGGTAAATGACTACTAGTCCTAGAGCAAGCATGCCTGAAGTATCAGGAACTTGAGATAGTAAAGTTTTATTTTTCATTAAGTCAAAGTCTAATTGACACTGGCTTGTCTCCAGAAACCCCCTTTGTGGAAATATATCAGTAATCCAGTTTCCTATCATATTGTGCTCATTTGCCTAGTTGCCGGGGGCCAGCGTGAGGAACTCCGCCCATGGCAAAGGTCATGAGGAAGGAGGCTTGGCATACACAAAGGCAAGCCTCAGGAAACCCCCTGTTCCCGAGCATCCAACCCAAAACCAGAGTCTGTTTCAAGCTCTCACCTACACCTTTGACTTTACGGGGGGCTCTCCCCCATAACCATTTCTCTCGGAGAAGGAGTTAATTTGCAGCTCCAGTTAATAAAAATTCCTGGGCGTGACAAGAGTGTTTCAACTTAGAAATTCCTCTGGAGGTCCTCTAGCCTCCCTGATCAGGTTCGTCCGGCCACGTGTGATTGTTTAGAGCCTCCCAACCTTGAGAGGCACGAGATGCTTTAAAACTTTCTAAATGCAGACTCTTTTGAGAAGTTAGACAATTATTAGTATAGTATAGTGGGTTGATTAGAAATTATATTGGTGAAGGGTTTTTTCATTTGTCCTGCCAATAATCACTGCTAATTCCCTGCCCTGGGTGTGACAAGGGTGTCTCAGGTCAAACCTCTCTGCTGACAGATTAGCTTGTGTGACAACCTCTCAACCATAAACAGCACAGAGAGTCTGGAGTATTAGCATAGGGCTTTTCTCATTGTTGAGTCAGTGATTGCCGCCAGGCCTCCATATCCTTAGGCACCTGGGAATATATTAATCAATGTATTTGGAATATAGAAAAGGAAATACAGTAGTTTTTGATGTTAGCAATACTAGACTTTTTGAGTTAATGAATTTTCTCTTTTGTTATAGATCACTGTACTTTGTTATAAATCACTGTGTCCTTGCTATGCAAAAATGTAACTTTATGACTATCTTAAGACTAAATAGATCTTAAGGGGAACATTGGTGAAGGGTTTACATTTGTTGAGCCAATATTTGTTGCTAAATCTCCATATTCCTTGCCCTTATAATGAATATAACTTAGCATATAGGAAAAATAAGTATTAACCTTTAAGACTAATCATGTTAAACCTTAAGCTAAGTAAATTCCTTTCCTAGTTGTAACTCACTACATCCTCACCCTATAGGAATGCAACTTTATTTGGAGGGTGGCACCAGATTTAAGAAAAAATCACCCCTGGAAAAATAAGTTTTCTGATTACCTGACTGGTATCAGAAAGGGCCATAAAATGTCAGCAGGCCTCATGGCCAGAAGACCCATAAGACCTTTGTATAATTTTATATGAAGCACCTGATTATGACAAGAGTCAGATCTGCTGACCCCTGCGTGATTCTGTATTCATCCCTATGTATAACAAAAAGGTATATAAACAAACCTGAAAAATAAAGAAATCTGATCAGTTTCTGGAAAGACTGATTCCCCCGTGTCATTTCTTGCTCCCCACTTTTCTGACTGAATTCCCATCTGGAGCATGGATGCTATTCCACGTAAACCAAGTTATTCAGCCTTTTTCTCCACTAATTTTCCCACTACACTATCCATTTCTAATCTCTCTATATATATGTAATTAAGAATTTTCCTAGGACTCCAATTCTGTCCCCACCTTCGAATCACCCTGGATCCACCGGGGCTGGACCCCAGCATCTAGTCATGTCTAACTCTTTGTGACCCCATGAACTGTAGCCCTCCAGGCTCCTCAGTCCATGGAATTTTCCAGGCAAGAATACTGAAGCCGGTTGCCATTTCCTACTCCAAGGGATCTTCCCAAACCCAGGAATTGAACCCTTATCTTCTGCATTGGCAGGCAGGTTCTTTACCACTGAACCCCCGGGAAGCCCCTTCCTATCATATTAGGCAATGACAAATTCAATACGATGTGGCTCCCAAGGTATGTGCACAAGGAGAAGAGAAACCATAAATGAGCATGACATATGTCCAGGCCCATAAGTGATGCACACCAATATGTGTATATTTTATTTATGATTTAATTAAAGGAACACAAAACTGGTATCAAAGAAAGCTGGGAAATACAAGTTATTGCTATTATGCAAACAAAATAAGCAGGTGAAGGATGTTATAGAGGTAGTCTCCTGCCCAAATCAATGAAATCATAATTATCTTTTGGGGAAAAAAAGTAATGATATTGAAAAACAAAACAAAACTTCTAGCTATATTGATCTTTCATATTGGAAAAAAGTAGATGCCAGAGCAGAGTTTAAGTGTATTAGAAGGAAAATGCTAAGTCATTTCAGTCGTGTCCAACTCTGTGCGACCCCATAGATGGCAGCCCACCAGGCTCCCCCGTCCCTGGGATTCTCCTGGCAAGAACACTGGAGTGGGTTGCCATTTCCTTCTTCAATGCATGAAAGTGAAAAGTGAAAGGGAAGTTGCTCAGTCGTGTCTGACCCTTAGCATGGGCTGCAGCCTTCCAGGCTCCTCCATCCATGGGATTTTCCAGGCAAGAGTGCTGGAGTGGGGTGCCATTGCCTTCTCCAGAAGGAAAATAAGATATCATTAATAAATCTACACCAATACATTTAACAACTTAGCTGAAGCTGATAAAGTCTAAAAACTGACACATGAGAAATAGAAAATCAGAATTACTGAACATATGGAAAAGAAAGAATTTTATGTTAAAAGTCAAGTTTTAAAAGCTTCAATGTTGAAGGCTTTCTCAAAGTATTTGTATGTTATTTGAAATAGTATTTTTCCATTTTCCTATTGTCTTTTGGTTTATAGAAATACATTTTGCTTGTTTATTGATCTTGCATTCTACAACTTTTAAGAATCTTCATTTATTCTAACAGATTTTTTGGGGGTAAATTTGCAAAGATTTTGTGTGCACATGCTCATTTATCTTTGGAAAAAGAGAGTTTATATTTTTCTCTTCAAAGTGTTTGACTTAGTTTATTTCCTTGTCCATGACTTGGAACTCTTGGCCAAATCTCTAATCAGTCTTGATGATTTATTTCACACATAATTTTGGATTATTGGCTAATATTTTGTCAAATATTTTTCACATTGATATGCCAAATAGTTCTGCAGTTTTATTTTCTTTTATTATATTGTTATTATTTTTGTACCAGAGTAAGTCAGGCCTCTTAGGGGAGTAAAATGTATTATTTCTGCCTTTTTTTAAGGAGTTACTTTACTAAATTTCCTTTACCAGTGGATAGTTCACTTAAGTCATGTAGGTAATTCATAAAAGTAGTTAAAATAGCTCCCTTAACCACCCTAATATAAAAGAGTTACCCATATCTGTGTGTGTTCTCATATCAGACATATATTTATATATGCTACTTTGCTGTGTCTTATTTCTCCCTTTAAAATTCATGAGAACAGAGATGTGTGTGTGTATGTGTGTGTGTGTGTGATGTTTTCATCACCAAATGTGCCTAGAACAATACCTGGCATGAACTAATTATTTAATAATGTTCATTGACTAGATCAATGGACAGTTAATTTCTTCTTTTGGCAATATATCCTAAAGAAGTGATCTGAAACATAGCTAAATACTTATGGAAAAACAGTATTCATTGAAATGTTGTTGGCCATATTATTAATTGGCCATTAATAATTTGCTTAATAATAAGCAAATTGATCTTATTAAGAAAATTATTAATATGAATTTTAATAAAATTTTAGCCTAGACACATATTATACATGTTGAAGTGCTTTAAAGATATTATGAAATATGTATATAATGTTATCTGTTTTTTATCCAAGGTATATTGAAACTGCAGAAGTACCTTGGAATGGACATGGAGTTGAAATACATCAAAAATATCTCCAGGGTTATGGAGAAATAGATGATACCTTTTTCCTTTAAACTTTCTAATATAAAATTATCATATTTTCAAATAATTGCTAAGCAAGAAAATATCATTAATTAAAATGGCCTGAGGATAATGGCACCCCACTCCAGTACTCTTGCCTGAAAATTCCCATGGAGGGAGGAGCCTAGTGGGCTGCAGTCCATGGGGTCGCTAAGAGTGGGTCACGACTGAGCGAATTCACTTTCACTTTTCACTTTCCACTTTCACACATTGGAGAAGGAAATGGCAATCCACTCCAGTATTCTTGCCTGGAGAATCCCAGGGACAGCGGAGCCTGGTGGGCTGCTATCTATGGGGTTGCACAGAGTCGGACACGACTGAAGCGACTTAGCAGCAGCAGCAGCAGCAGAGGATAAATAATGTTTTGTTTTGATTTTTAGAAAGTGAAAAAGTCAAAGTGATGAAGTCACAGTTATAATCCTTTCAAGGTTCTAATTTTTATGCTCCTTTGGAATTATTTTATGACCATGGACTCTGTTTTTGTGCTTAATTACACACCTCACACAATTGTTCTTTTAGCTATGAGAAAAATTAAATTATAAACTATGGATGGAGCAGCTTAATCCTATCACCCCAGTTATGTCAAAATTTGTTGTAAGAATTAGATAAAAATCTTGGCTTTAGGTCTCCAAGTGTTTTCAGTAGAAATCTAATTCCCAAAATAATTTACTGTAAATACATCTGAAACATATACCAAATGCTGCTCACAGAGTCACAATTAACTTGCATTTTGATAATTCTGTATCTGAAGTGAAGAAATTAATTTCATCTTCTTTAAAACATCATTTCTCGAATTTACTCCACCATTTAACCATATTTAAATTTATGCCTGCTGCTCAAATGCTACTTGAAAGCACACCATTTTCTTGCCCAACCACATAGAAAAGGCAGCGCACTGGTTTGACACTTGAGCTCTGAGGATACACTGCTTGGGATTGGAGCTTAGCACCACTAGGGCCACTTATGGTACTTCCTTGTGCTGCACTTTTAAAATAGGTGATTAAAAAGTAAATAGTGACTCTAATCACCTATAGTTTTATGACATTTAGAAGTGCAAATTGTGTGTAAAGACCTTAGAGCAATGTCTAACATAGTACTATGTAGACTTTGTCACTTTGTTCATATTTAACCCAATCTGTTGGTCTAATCAGTCTTTCAGATTTTCCTCTTGCAGTGTTCAGTTGCCAATTCATGTCCAATTCTTTGTGACCCCACGGACTACAGCAGGCCAGGCTTCCCTGTCCTCCACGGTTTCCTGGAGTTTGCTCAAATTCGTGTTCATTGAGTCAGTGACGCCATCCACCTATCTCATCGTCCTCTGCACTCTTCTCCTGTTGCCTTCAATCCCTTCCAGCATCAGAATCTTTTCCAATGAGTTGGCTCTTCACATCAGGTGGCCAAAGTTTTGGAGCTTCTACTTCTACTTCTGTGGCATTCTACTCCCATATTGGGGTGATTTCTGCAATTAGTGTCCTGCTGGCTTGCTGTTTCTCTAAGTCATATCCTCTGTGTGACACTTGCTTAGGCAAGCTTCTTCACCTTGTCACCACCCAATTCTCATCATCTGTTGTGGAGTGAATATTTTTTCATCTCCTCAACACAAATTCATATGTTAAAATCCTAACCCTTGATGTGATCATACTAGGGGGTAGGGAATTTAGCGTTGACTAGGTCATGAGGGTGGCATCCCCATGAATAGGATCAGTGCCCCAAAAGAGCCCACAGAGAAATCCCTCAACCATCAGTCCCATGAGAACAGTAAGAAGATGTTCATTTATGAACCAAGGAAAGGGTCCTCATCAGACACTGAAACTACAAGGGCCTTGATCTTGGACTTCCCAGCCTCCAGAAATGTTAGACATAATCACTTGGTGTTTAGGCTGCCCAGTCTGTAGTAATGCTACAGTGACATGACCAGAGCAATATGCCAATACGAGAGGGGAATATGTTACTTTTGATTTGATATTTCTTTCTTCCTCACAAGGCAACAGCCCCACATGCCCATTCAATGCATCCTGGAGCAGGTAGATGCCTCCACCAGCGTTCCTGAGCATCCCCATACCATATCGGTATAGAAGGAAGGTTTTCTTTTAACCTCCACTCTGTGATCTCTTGACCATTCCTGAAAGTTTAACAACATGATGGTGTGAGAGATGTGAGACAGAAGCTGTCACAGCAGTAAAACAGATACATAAGAATGTACTATAGACACAGCATGTCTGCTAAACACACTTTCATATCACATGGACAATCACTCTTCTCTCCTCCTTTATCCTACCCAGATAAATCTGATATGTATCAGCCCTCTCCACATACGTTAAATAAAATCATGAGACCAATATCTTTGTGAGTTGTTTCAGTTAATCCTTTTAATTGATGGAAAATTGATTTAAAAGTAATAAGTAAATTTGTCTATGGTAAAGGAACTGTCAGTTATCAATGTTCCAAACAAACGATTGCTGTTCTCAGTGAAGATCCCCAAGTTTACATGGATCTATTTACACTTCTAGAGAAATAGCAAAGTTCACACGTACTTGATGTGATCAAGAGCACAGATCACAGTTCACATGATCTGTATTTTAGTGCTGCTCTCGTTAGCTGGTCATTTCCTATACAGCAAGCACTTTCACCTTAAGACAGGTATTTGCAGTTGGCCCCATAGGCACTGACGCATTGCACGTACTCTAAAAATCTCCGGAGGATAGAAGCTAATGCCTATTGTTAAACTAGTAGGAGCCCCTTTTCCCCCACCAAATAATTTTTGCATGAATGGATTTTTTAAAAATATTTTCAGAAGAATTGGCAGTGCATTAAAAAAATAAATACTATTTTGGAGGTCATAATGCTGAACACACAGTAGAAATTTGAAATCAATAATACCCCAATGCTTGTCTGGACATAAACATGTAAATATATCCTTTCTGCTTTTAGATGGTCTCTAGAGGCTTAGTACCAGGAACATAAAATATCAAGCACTGAGCCCCCTTTTCTGTGGGCTTTACCTGTTGCAGAACAGTTCCCATTGCAAATGACACTGACATACCAGTTCTGTTTGTGATGAGATTTATTTCTTCATGCTTGGCAATTATGAATAACCTTTGAAGGAAAAGGAAAACAGCTATAGCTTGGCAAAGCCTGTGTGCTGTTACAGAAATTTCCTCTAAGTTCAAAGAACAAGTAAATATCACTTATGCCTACAGATATAAAACTCTCTGCTGGAAAAAAGTAATCACAAGAGTTTTCTCTTGTTTTCATATCACAGATTGTTTTATATGGTGTTTCTTTAATAGGTAGATTTATGACCTCCAAATTGCCTGAACTTTTTAGATCCTTGAGAAATCTCTGCTTCAACCATCATTTTCATTTCCTGCAGCACTAGTAGTTCAAGTTTTTTTAATTAATATAAATGTATTTATTTTAATTGGAGGTTAATTACCTTACAATATTGTATTGGTTTTGCCATACATCAACATGAATCCGCCAAAGGTATACACATGTTCCCAAATTTTTTAAATTGATCAAATCATTTTGAAAAAGACAAACCGTCCTTCTTCTTGTGTGGCAGAAGTCCACAGTGATACTCTACATCGCTGTGAATTTGAAAAATGCAATTCAGAAAGAGAATACAATGTCAAAAAGACTACTCTAGCCTCTCTGGGGTATTAGGCTGAAGGACATTGATGGGAAACATAGTCCATTGTGATTTTTAAATAAGCTCATTATTTTTAAATTTTAGAATAGCTACACATAACAACAGTTTATTTTTTGAAGCACAATGTAGAGAAGAAAAGACACATTTAAAAGATAAGGTACAGAAAAAAATGTCTGATATGTCAGAAACACAAATGTTTTTAGAAAATTGACAAGAGTACCAAAATAAAGACTCAGAATAAAATTGCATCCATCAAACATAAATATATAGAGAAATCCATTCCACAGACTCCAATTTTATTCTTTACTGGCTTATCCTAAGGCTTACTCTGGTACAATACAGTGTATCTTTCTTAGGAGCTCCTGTACCACCCAGAGTTAAGAATACAAAGAGGTGAATCAGAAGCTGTAAAAATGTACTTTACAGTACAAAAAAAGAGAACTCATTTTTTTTCAGCTCCAGAGAAAATAACTTGCTTAAATCCTGATGGAAGACAGATATTTAGGTGACCAGCATTGTCAATTTCAAATCATTAGCCCTGAAGCCAGTTTAGTTATAAACTTTGTGCTTGTTACTATGGTTAGAATAGCACACCCAGGGTAGCATGCAGTCTGGCATGATTCAGGAAATAAAGGAGAGAAAAATGATCCATTAGCAAAATTATATTGCCATATATGCAGGAAATTTTGCATAAGTACAATACATATACCATGCTTTTATGTATTTGCCTAAGCAACTTATTCTATTTTTAATATTTTAAAATTTATTTGGCCACACCAGGTCTTAGGTGCAGCACATGGGATCAGCAATGTTTGTTGAAACATGCAGGGACTTGGGAGTGTCATGTGAACTCATGGATGCAGCATTTGGAATCCAGTTCCTTGACCAGGGATTGAATCCAGGCTCCTTGCATTGGAGCCTGCAATCTTAGCTACTGGATCACCAGGGAAGTCCCCAAGCACTTATTCTTGACTTTTCTGTTTCTTTGGGTTTCTCCCTTCAAATATCTTAACTAATATATCACCAGAGCCTGACAATGGAAGCTATAATCTCTGTAACTAATTAAAAAGATAAAGATCATTTACAGTAGGTTGGTCAGAACATTTTAACCTACCTTCATAAAGTATAATTCCAAATATATCATTAAAGAATGTGCTAATAGCACATACTGGAAAAATGAGTTTTGCACATCTTTGTGTTTACATATGCATGCACATACATTTGTGTGTGTGTGTGTGTGTGAGAGAGAGAGAAAGACAGAGATGTGTATTAATATCTCTATGTATTAATGGTTTATAGCATGCTATGTTATGTTCAGGTAATTGCAACAGAAAAATGAATCACTAAAGAAGTATATAATATTACAAGTATACAATTTTATAAAATAACAGTTCCTTTAAACAATTTCTTTAATTACTTCCATAAATATTATTCATGTTCACATATTTATACATGTATTATAAACACATAAATAAGGTAATACTGAATACAAGAAAAATGAAGATGTATCAGACCATTATTCACCACTTATTTCCTTGAATATGCACTCACTAATGTCATACTAATGTTAGGATAGAGAAGACAGGTTATGCAGCCAGACAATTGAGCTTAAATGTGAGCTTTTCCACATACAAGCAATGTGAGCAAAGCCATCAGATCCCTCTGTGCCACAGTTTCCTTATGTGCAGAATGGGATCACTACCAGTGTACTTTATCAAGCTGCTGTGGGAAACAAGTCGATAATTAAAAGTGCTTAAAATATTGGTTCTGTTGGCTGTAATAACCACCACACTAATAATAACTGTATATAATGTATTTACTTCAGACATGATTATTATTATTATTGATTCTAAGAGTTTTTACACATTGATTTTTAGTCATATTAAGTATATGATCAATGTGGAAGAAGTAACACTATTGAAAGTTTTCTAATACTCAATATATATTGAATTGTATAATAGTTTGTTTGTTTTTACTATAATGCCATATGAATTCATAAACTCATTTGCCATTTGCTTTTCTCGCTAAAAGTTTTAACATGAAATTATGTCCAACTCACCAAACTTGGCAGTAAACATGCAACATTTGTTTACCTGGTTCCTTTTTGTTGGGCTTTCTGCTTGAAAAAGATGATCTCCTCTGGCCCTAATCAGCAAGTCTATCTGATCACTTCCAGATGTATATATCCGAGTAAGAATACGACTGAGTTAGATATAAAGACAGAGATAGGTAGATAGATAAAAGAGAGAGAGGGAGGGAGAATGATAGACGAATAAATGACTCGGAAGCACTTTAAAAATAATGCATTCAAAATTCAATTTCTCCCCTTTTTCCACCCTTGCTGTACCTCTCCAGCCATCCCTCATGGGTTAATGGCTCTACACTTCCGCTCAGACGTGGATCTCAGCCAGTATTTTTGACCTCTCTTCTATCTCTTGGTCCAGGTTCTTTATTGGGACCTCTTAATTTCATCACCTAAAGAATTTTCAATCTCCCCCTTCCCTCCAACTCCTCCAATTATTCTGTGAATTAAGGGATGGTCAAATCTGAGCTGGTCTATTAAAGAGACTTTCTGACTATTCTCTCTACAATTCCCACGTCAACAGAAAGGGGAAAAAATCACAATGTGAGAGTTGTGAGTTGTTTTATTTGGAGCAAAATGAGAACTGTAGCCTGGGAGACAGCATCTCAGAAAGGTCTGAGAAACTATTTCAAACTGCTCCAAAGAGATAGGGGAAAAGGTCAGTATACATGTGATTTTGGTGAAGGGGGAGTACATTCAGTCAGGTACACATTCTTGCAGAAGTTTTCTGCTGGTCTTGTGAAGGTTACTGCTAGTTATGAAGAGCATATGTCAACATTAATGTTTTTAGTGCTCTTCTAGATATGAGGAGATGCCAGAATTGGGGTCATAAAATCTCTTGAACATCTGTGTCTTTATTTCTCCTGACAAATACTCTTAATGTTTCTCATCACAAGAAAAATAAAGAAGTTTTGTAACTATGCATGGTGACAAATGTTAACTAGACTTTCTGTGTTGAACATATTGCAGTGTACACAAATATAAAATTATTATGTTTTATACCTGAAAGCAATATAAATTTTATGTAATTTGTACCTTGAAATAAAAAAGGAAAATATCACACAAAAATGTCTTAGAATAAAGATATTGTTATAACAGTTTAAAACTGAGGAGACTGAGAAATGGAAACCTTAAGTAACAGTCCTAGGTTATATAGTTAGAAGTGGACTTCCCAGATGTCTCAATGATAAAGAATATACTTGCCAATTCAGGAGACTTGGGTTCAATCCCTGGCTCAGGAAGATCCCCTGGAAAAGGAAATGGCAATCCACTCCAATATTCTTGTTGGAAAATTCCGTGGATGAGGGAGCCTGGTAGGCTACAGTCCATGGGGTCACAAAGAGTTGGACACAACTGAGCAACTTCACTTTGCTTCTTTCTCTAGTTCCTTTGGAGAAGGAAATGGCAACCCACTCCATTGTTCTTGTCTGGAGAATGCCATGGACGGAGGGGCCTGGTGGGCTACAGTCTATGGGATTGCAAAGAGTAGGACACAACTAAGCAACTAACACAAACACACACACACACACACACACACACACACAAAGGGCAAAAGATTAGGAAGACATAAGGCCAGATGCTGCAACAAAATTGTGACACCAGACACAGCCACAAACAGATTTGGATAAAAAGATTGGCCTTTAAATCAGAATAAAGGGACAGAAGTGGCAATAGATAATTGAGAAATAGGGCAGCTCTGTAGGCTCACAGGAGTGATGCCAAATTCTGACTCTTCCCTTAAATCCTGTCAAGTGTGGGCTTGTTATTTAAACTTGTGCATTAATGATTTATTCATTTGCTAAATAGCTATGGCACTATCTACCTTCAAGGTGTTTAGGGAATTAATATTATTTGTAAAACACTTGGCACAGTTTCTGATATGTGAGAGATGACATGATTTTGCCTTTAGCTTGGTTGCTATTTGTAGTGTTAGTACAACAAATTCTGCTGTTATACACAATGCAAAATATATACTGAAGATGAATTCCTAGTTTTTATGGCTGAATTGGTATCAGAAAAATGAGAAAGACAAGGCTGAAACAGTTCTTGAAGATTTTAAACCAAGGTTATTGCATATCAAGAAAATGATTTTAAGAATGAAGAAACCCAAAAATGAACAGAGGGTATTATTTCTACATGGTAAAACATGATGTAGCTTTAAAAATACCATTTCAGCTTTATAGTTACTGGGATGTTTTATTGACATGCAAAGGAGAAAATGTGTTTCTGGTATTTTTTGTTTATTTTATTATTAGTTCTAAGAATTCTTTAACTAGTAGCTTCTGAATAATCAGTGTTGAAGAATTAATAAGTACTAGGAAGTAAGTGTTTCCCTGGTGGCTCAGACAGTAAAGAATCCGCCTGCAATATGGGAGACCTGAGTTTGATCCCTGGGTTTGAAATATCCCTGGAGGAGGTTATGGCAACCCACTCCAGTATTCTTGCCTGGAAAATCCCCATGGACAGAGGAACCTAGTTGGCTACAACCCATACGTTTGTAAAGAGTCGGACACGACTGAGTGATAAAGCACACAGGAAGTGAATAATCAGTGTGATTAAGAACATGAAATCATGTTATGATATAAAATATACTACTACATTAAAGAATACACCTTCAGTGCAGAAGACTCAGATTTGATCCCTAGGTAGAGAAAGAGAAGGAAATGGGAACCCACTTCAATATTCTTGCCTGGAAAATCCCATGGACAGAGGAGCCTGGCAAGCTATAGTCCATACATTCCAAAGAGTTTGACATGACTTAGTGACTGAACAAGAACTACTACCACTAATATTGCTGTTGAAATTACATTTTAATATTATTGAAATCATATCAGCAAATGTTGAAGACACTAGGAACTTTAGCTTTGAGCATATAAGTCTAGAACAGAGTTTTTCAAGTTTAGCACTATTAACATTTCGGGTTGGATAATTCCTCATTGGAAAGGGGTGGTCAGTATCAGTTCAATCACTCAGTTGTGTCTGACTCTTTGCGACCCCATGAACCGCAGCATGCCAGGAATCCCTGTCCATCACCAACTACTGGAGTCCACCCAAACCCATGTCCATTGAGTCAGTGATGCCATCCAACCATCTCATCCTCTGTCATCCCCTTCGCCTCTTGCCCTCAATCTTTCCCAGCATCAGGGTCTTTTCAAATGAGTCAGTTCTTCGCATCAGGGGGCCAAAGTATTGGAGCTTCAACATCAGTCCTTCTAATGAACACCCAGGACTTATCTCCTTTAGGATGGACTGGTTGCATCTTCTTGACGTCCAAGGGACTCTCAAGAGTCTGCCCCAACACCACAGTTCAAAAGCATCAATTCTTTGGCACTCAGGTTTCTTCACAGTCCAACTCTCACATCCATACATGACCACAGGAAAAACTATAGCCTTGACTAGATGGACCTTTGTTGACAAAGTCATGTTTCTGCTTTCCAACATGCTGTCTAGGTTGGTCATAGCTTTCCTTCCAAGGAACAAGCGTCTTTTAATTTCATGGCTGCAATCACCATCTATAGTGGTTTTGGAGCCCAGAAAAATAAAGTCAGCCACTGTTTCCACTGTTTCCCCATCTATTTGCCATGAAGTGAATAGCTGTTTTATGCATGATATGATGCTTAAGATTCTACCTGCCCTTTGCCTACTAAATGCTGCAGCCAACACTTTCTCACTTACAAAATGCTATAGACTTTAGTAATTGCTCCCACTTTAGAATCAGTGATGTAGCCAAAATTTTAATGCCTTTTTTGATAAAATATCTTTTTTCCCCTTGCCAAGAAATCATGTGTGCTAGAAGTAGATATTTTTTCTTCTGAAAACTATTCCTCGTCTTCCCTGTTAAATCTCTATCACCTACTCTAGCAAGGGATTTCTGAGTTGAGATGTTTATCATACCATGTCTTCTTCACATACAGTTGGTCCAAGAATCAACACTTGACACAAGATGAACCAGTAATAATTCTTTATCCTTCTGGGTCTTATTGACTTTTCCAAGTGTTAGCACTTAATCTTAGTAGGACTGGTAAGAAATCCTTAGACAACAGTTTTAAGCTAGACATAAAAAATGGAAAAAAATATTCATTTTCTTAAGTGGTAAGAGTACTATGATGCCCCTTGCCATAAACTCATATTCTTATTAAGCTCTTATTTTCTTGATCTCATTGTAATTAAACATTTCTATTACTGTGTTGTAAAATACCCTTTCTAAATTATCAGTGCAGGTATATGTTAGAACACTAAAATCTCATTCTATGAATAGGGTATTTAATTGTGAATCATCACTGTAGAAAGAGAAATTTGACTGCTTCTGTAACTGGGAAGATAATGTAATATGTAATGTAATATAATTATAGAAATGGGGCATCTGGACATGCCAACCAATGGCAGCCAGGAATTCTCACCGACATCTTGTGTCTGGTACTGTGTTGTGGAGCCAACAAGATTAATAACAAATACAGCTACTGCAATTATGTAGTAGACCTAGAGAAAAGTTCATCCAGATAATTATAATTTCAGTATTACAAGGAATGCCACTTTTCTTAAACAAGTGATTTCTGATGCTCAATGACTTTCAAAGTAAAATGGTATACTGAATAAAGTTAAATAGATAAGGAAGACTTTATTCAAGACCATCGCAATAGGAGAGAAAGACTAAACTTATCTCTGTTGAAACTAAAGGCAGAAGGGTTTCTAAGCACTGGAGTGAGCTACTAGAAATGTACTGGAGGATTTTGGAGCAATGGATGAAGAGTTAATATATCCAGGAGTCAAGTTACTATTGGGTTTGTAAATGGTTTTCTCTGCTATTATTATGTCACCTGTGTTGGCCATTAAAGTGAAGTTGTGACCCTCTCACAGACTGGAAAATGGGAATGTTCACTTCCTGGATGGTTACATTTCAAAAAGATGGCAACCAGGTCTTTGAGAAAAAGATAACTAGCTTATAAAACTGTCAAGAAGCTTTTTACAAGATTGAAATCTCTTAAAGGGCACAGAGGTGGCTCAGTTGGAAAGAATCCACCTGCCAAAGCAGGACATGTGGGTTCAATCCCTGGGTCAGGAAGATCCTCTGGACAAAGAAATGGCAACCAACTCCAGTATTCTTGCCTGGAAAATCCCATGGACAGAGGAGCCTGGTGGACCATAATACAGAGTCACAAAGAACTGGACAAGACTGAGGGACTGAGCATGCAAATGACAAAGAAAGAATTTGCAATTATAAGTTTTCTAAATACTCTAAAAACAGGAAAGTCAGGAGCCAAAAGTCCATGGGATCACATATTTAGAGTTTTCAAAATACTCTTAAGTAAGTACTCTAAAAGAGGAAAGTCAGGAGCCAACTTCTGGAAATCTGTGCAACTTCAGCGATGTCAAAGGAAATATTGACGCTCTCTTTGTTATGACTTTGGGAAAGAAAATAATCCTCAGTTCTTCTTTGTTATGTCCTTTTCTAAATTTTTAAATTATTATTTTATCCTAAAATAGCACAATTTTATTTGATATTAAGGATATACAATAAAAATCATGACTATATCAGAAATTAATTTTTAAAAACAAAGATTTATCTCTTTTGTGGATTATGGCTCTATCCTTGATTATCATTCCTAGACAGGACATAAAAAGTCCATACTTAAGATATAATTCTAAGGCTCAACAAGGTCTTATATTTTCAGATGTGTTAACATGAAAGTTTATTAATGGGTTTATTAAAACATATATTTATATAATTAATTTTGAAAACATTTTATAATAAAGAATTATATATGTTGGTATAGTAACTTATTTGCCATAATATCAATTACTTTATTATATTTTTTTTTGCATAAATACGTAAGTTTCTTTATCCTCGTTTCCAAAGAATTTCGCATGATGTCTTGAAACAGAAGGTGGGGCAGGGGGAGGGGAACAACTCTCTGGTTGGTTGTGAGACTTGGCAAACACAGTTCTTCTCTGTGCCATGATGCGAACCCACGTTCACATCTCAATCATGATTCTTACAAACTGATACTGCAGGGAGGCAGGCGGCCTCAGCAACACAAGGCTCCTGTCCAGCCCTGGCTGCCTGGACAGCATGTCCAGCAAGCCCATCAGGCTAACAAACCCCAGGGCTTCCCCACAGCCAATGGCCATGGAAAAAATCTCCTCGTGTGACAAAGCCAAGGAGAACTCTGGAGCAGTGAGAAGTCACAATGAGGAGGGGGCCTGACCACAAGCCCAGGGTCAGGGGCTGGGGCCCGGCTGCAGGGCCGCCCTCTGCCAGGCCCTCGGACACGGCACGCCCTCGGTTCAGTCTCTTCTGTAGCTTCTTCTTCTCCTTCTGTTCCCGGATCTGGCTCTTGAATGGGTCGCTGTGTTTGGGCTCCTGGGGCCCATGGTACAGCCGATCACGGCTGAGCTGCAGGAGATCCTCCTTGGCCAAGACACAGATCAGGGTGTGTGGGCCAGGGCTGCCCTTCCCCAGCAGGGCCAGCCTGACCGACACCAGGGCCCTGGGGAAGCCATCCAGCACGGCCAGGCAGGCCTCTCTGGTTAGTCCTTGCTGCCCTCTGCCAGCTCGCTGGGTCGCCTGACGGCCCCCAGGCCTGGGCCCGCACCAGGCTGACAGCTGCCTCAGTAATCTACTCCTGAGAACGCAAAGGGGGCTGCTGGCGGCACTCTGGCTGGCCGCCTCCTCAGTCCCCACCCCGGCTGGACAATCTGTGTCCGTGACTCCCTCAGGCTCACTGGAGTCACGCAGGGGTGCGCCCTGGTCGTCAGACAGCTGAGCAGTCCTCCCAGGCTCGGGAACACGAGGCACCGCATCTCTGCTCGAGCCACTCTCCCCACCACTTGGAGAGGAAGCTGCAGATGATTCCTCTGGAGCCTGGACTCTTGACTCCCAGTCTCGAGTTAACTGTTCCCAGGGACAGTAAAAAGGTGCCAGGGTGCCAAGCTTAACGTAGTTGGGCTGTTTTGCAGGAGGACGTCTCTTGTACTTCTCAAGAAGATGTTTCGCTTGCTCTTCAGCAAAGAGAACCCCAGCAGGGCAGTCTGGGAAATCGTCTGGGACATTAAGCGACCTTTTACACTGAGAATGCACTAAGGTTTCTTTCCACCCTCCGACTCTTGCACCTCAATAGATGAATGAAATCCAGAACGCCACGCCCCAGCCCTTTGGGAGCAGGACATCCCAGCCTCTTCCCAGGCCTCTTTGTTCATCACCTGTCACTTTTCCTGGTTGCTGAATCAAAAGTATAGGAATCTTGGATTCATGGGGACCTAAGAAAAAAGCTGCGACCCGGGCACCAGCAATTCACTCCCCTTCCGATTTAACTCCTGATCCGAGATTTTATTCTCTGCGACACTCTTACAGATATCTTGGTTCCAGAGAAAGCTATGTGAACACTCCACAGGCACACCCTCCAGAAGCAGCTGTCTAACTTTCTCATTATCTTGCCATTTTTCTGGATTGGGCAAAACTTTGGAACTCTTTTGAGGCAGATTTATGCATGGGTCACCAACCGTCAGTCCCAGAATAGTACCTGTTGGAATTTCTGCTGGTGATGTTATTCCTCCCAATAATTCAAAACTGGCTTCTTGTCTGCGATGAAGGGAAACACTATTAGGATTCTTGCAGGTTTCAATCCACCAACGGTGAGGTGTCTTCTCTGTGTCCTCTCCCTCAATGTGGACGGAAGCAGCTTTGAGCGCCTCAGTTAAGATGGAGTGAGAGAGAGGACCGGTCAGCCGGAATCTGTTCATCTCCACAGTCAAATCACAGATCACGATGCCTGTTGGAGAGAGCCAAGAATATGGTTGAAGTGGATCTCTAGTTCCATCACCAATGACTCTTTTAACTGGTTGAGCGTTTTCCCCATTTTGTTTTTCCGTTTTCTTTTCTTGCCGACTTTTTCTTCAGGCAGGTCAACCTGGCTTTTCTCTTGAGACGGTGTCAGAAGGGGATCTGGGATGCGGACAGTTGCCCTGGTAGGCTCCATACACTGGCACACTGCTTTTATCTCCTCTAAGATATCCTGTTTAAGAGCTGGATGAAGTCAGATCCACAACTGCCTGCTCTCAGAACTGTCACCAGGGGTCCCCTGGGCCTTCCACATAAATGTCACAGGGCCCAGCATTTCTAGGGGATACTTATTTGCCCGGTAAAGCATGACACTCCCTTGGCACTTTCCAGACAAACAGTGGACTGCGGCGAAAGTCAATCCTGTGTCTATGGTACACATTGAAGAAATTGCTTTGAGTATTTCTTCCTCTTCGCCCTCCAACTCCAAACAACAGTAGTAGGATAAATCCTGAAGGAGGCAGCAGCTCGTCATGGCCCAGAAGCAGGCTCTGTGGCTCTTGACTGTCGGCCTCTCCCCCAGGCAGTAGCCCCACCTCTTGACCATGTGAAACCGCTTCGCGTGCCAGATGTGAGTTTCCAGCCATTTGTTCTTCTTTTGTCTCCGCTTAAATCCCAGTATGCGGTTTATGTGACATCGCTGAGCTTTATGGCACTTATTTTTTGAGTGTTCTTTTTTCTGATGAACTGCTTTCTCTGCCTCTTTCTGGGCAATCTCCCGTAACCACCTAGGAAGCCAACATTGTGGCTCATGCTCTTTGTCTCATGTGCGGAGGCAGAGTCTGGAAAACCAGCGAATTAGATTTCTGGGTCACTGCTTTCAACATGGCACTGATTTCAGCAGCTCGGGCTTGAGCAAAAGTAGAAGCGGTTATATACTTGGGAATCTCCTGAGAAGTGCC
Organism: Capricornis sumatraensis; assembly: GCF_032405125.1. Taxonomy (NCBI): domain Eukaryota; kingdom Metazoa; phylum Chordata; class Mammalia; order Artiodactyla; family Bovidae; genus Capricornis; species Capricornis sumatraensis. Next base: position 66,939,876 of record NC_091086.1, on the reverse strand, counting down.
CTCGGGACCCGCTTTCCATCCTCCGTTTTTTCTAAAGGTTACCCTGGAGGAAGGTTCCTCCTTTGCATCAGATTCGGCCAGCGGACGGTGCGTCATTCTGGTCTGCCAATGTCGGGAAGTTCCAGGATGAGACCCTTTTTGAGACTGGAAAGGTTTTCTACCCCCATTATGGTGCTTTACACCACTGTCAGCCACAAAGCCAGAGGATAAAGTCACATTGGTAGGCTGGTTTCTCATTTTCTTTGCATGTTTTCTTTCTTTTGCATTAGACATTTCTGCCAGAAGAAACTAGGACTCCCCGCCCCGAGTCCAGATGACAAGGTTCTGCCACAGTCACTGACGTGCAGGGCACGGAGAGCCTATCAATTACTTTAGTATCTTTTAAAAGCTTGTATTGACCATTTTGGATTTCCTTTATGGCTCAGCAGCAAAGAATCTGCCTGCCAAATCAGGAGATGCGGGTTTGATCCTTGAGTAGGGAAGATACCCTAGGGACAGAAATGGAAACCGACTCCACTATTCTTGCCTGGGAAATCCCATGGACAGAGGAACCTGGCAAGCTACAGCCCATGGGACTCACAAAAGAGTCAGACATGACTTAGCAACCAAACAGCAATTGATTATATTAACAACTCCTGTCATATACTTGGGTCAACCCATAGTTATTAGGAGCTTCACATTCCTAAAACCTTATACAATTAACTTTTATAAGGTAAAGCAGGAAAATGTTGAATTAAACATTCAGTTCAGTTCAGTTCAGTCTCTCAGTCGTGTCTCACTCTTTGAGACCCCATGAATAAGAGCATGCCAGGCCTCCCTGTCCATCACCAACACCCGAAGTTCACTCAGACTCACATCTGACGAGTCGGTGATGCCATTCAGCCCATCTCATCCTCTGCCATCCCCTTCTCCTCCTGCCCCCAATCCCTCCCAGCGTCAGGGTCTTTTACAGTGAGTCAACTCTTCGCATGAGGTGGCCAAAGTATTGGAGTTTCAGCTTCAGCATCAGTCCTTCCAATGAACACCCAGGACTGATCTCCTTTAGAATGGACTGGTTGGATGTCCTTGCAGTCCAAGGGACTGTCAAGAGTCTTCTCCAACGCCACAGGTCAAAAGCCTCAATCCTTCGGCGCTCAGGTTTCTTCACAGTCCAACTCTCACATCCATACATGACCAGTGGAAAAACCATAGCCTTGACTAGACGGACCTTTGTTTAATACCTCTGCTTTTCAATATACTATCTAAGTTGGTCATAACTTTCCTTTGAAGGAGTAAGTGTCTTTTAATTTCATGGCTGCAATCACCATCTGCAGTGAGTTTTGAGCCCCCCAAAATAAAGTCTGACACTGTTTCCACTCTTTCACCATTTATTTCCCATGGAGTGATGGGACCAGATGCCATGATCTTAGTTTTCTGAATGTTGAGCTTTAAGCCAACTTTTTCACTCTCTTCTTTCACTTTCATCAAGAGGCTTTTTAGTTCCTCTTCACTTTCTGCCATAAGGGTGGTGTCATCTGCATATCTGAGGTTATTGATATTTCTCCCAGCAATCTTGATTCCAACTTCTGCTTCTTCCAGTCCAGCATTTCTCATGATGTACTCTGCATATAAGTTAAATAAGCAGGGTGGCAATATACAGCCTTGACGTACTCCGTTTCCTATTTGGAACCAGTCTGTTTCACGTCCAGTTCTAACTGTTGCTTCTTAACTTGTCTATAGGTTTCTCAAGAGGCAGGTAAGGTGGTCTGGTATTCCCATCTCTTTCAGAATTTTCTACAGTTTATTGTGATCCACACAGCCAAAGGCTTTGGCATAGTCAATAAGGTAGAAATAGATGTTTTTCTGGAACTTTCTTGCTTTTTCCGTGATCCAGCAGATGTTTGCAATTTGATCTCTGGTTCCTCTGCCTTTTCTAAAACCAGCTTGAACATCTGGAAGTTCACGGTTCATGTATTGCTGAAGCCTGGCTTGGAGAATTTCGAGCATTACTTTACTAGCATGTGAGATGAGTGCAATTGTGCAGTAGTTTGAACATTCTTTGGCATTGCCTTTCTTTGGGATTGGAATGAAAACTGACCTTTTCCAGTTCTGTGGCCACTGCTGAATTTCCAAATTTGCTGGTGTATTGAGTGCAGCACTTTCACAGCATCATCTTTCAGGATTTGAAATAGCTCAACTGGAATTCCATCACCTCCACTAGCTTTGTTCATAGTGATGCTTTTAAGGCCCACTTGACTTCACATTCCAGGATGTCTGGCTCTAGGTGAGTGATCACACCATCATGATTATCTGGGTCATGAAGCTCTTTTTTGTGAAGTTCTTCTGTGTATTCTTGCCACCTCTTCTTAATATCTTCTGCTTCTGTTAGGTCCATACCATTTCTGTCCTTGATCTCTGTTCATTTCCAAGGCAAACCGCTCAATATCATAGTAATCCAAGCCTATGCCCTAACCAGTAATGCTGAAGAAGCTGAAGTTGAATGTTTCTATGAAGAACTACAAGACCTTTTAGAACTAACACCCAAAAGAGATGTCATTTTCATTATAAGGGACTGGAATGCAAAAGTATGAAGTCAAGAAACACCTGGAGTAATAGGCAAGATTGGCCTTGGAGTACAGAATGAAGCAGGGCAAAGGCTAATAGAGTTTTGCCGAGAGAACGCACTGGTCATAACAAATACTCTCTTCCAACAACACAAGAGAAGACTCTACACGTGGACATCACCAAATGGTCAACACCAAAACCAGATTGATTGTATTCTTTGCAGCCAAATATGGAGACGCTCTATGCAGTCAGCAAAAACAAGACCAGGAGCTGACTGTGGCTCATATTATAAACTCCTTATTGCCAAATGCAGACTGAAATTGAAGAAAGTGGATAAAACCACTAGACCATTCAGGTATGACCTAAATCAAATCCCTTATGATTGTACAGTGGAAGTGAGAAATAGATTTAAGGGACTAGATCTGATAGACAGAGTGCCTGATGAACTATGAATGGAGGTTCGTGAAACTGTAGAGGAGACAGGGATCAAGACCATCCCCATGGAAAAGAAATGCATAAAAGCGAAATGGCTGTCTGAGGAGGCCTTACAAATAGCTGTGAAAAAGAAGAGAAGCGAAAAGCAAAGGAGAAAAGGAAAGATATAAGCATCTGAATGCAGAGTTCCAAAGAATAGCAAGGAGAAACAAGAAAGCCTTCTTCAGCAATTAATGCAAAGAAATAGAGGAAAACAACGGAACTGGAAAGACTAGACATCTCTTCAAGAAAATTAGAGATACCAAGGGAACATTTCATGCAAAGATGGGCTTGATAAAGGACAGAAATGGTATGGACCTAACAGAATTAAACATTAAATCAACATTATTTGTTAAGATATTGTAAAATGGCTTAAAAGATACATATTTAATTTCATGTTATTTGATGCTTGTTTGTCCATCATTATTCCTGGGTTGGGAAGATACCCTGGAGAAGGGAAACGCTACCCACTCCAGTACTCTGGCCTGGTGAATTCTGTGGCCTGTATAGTCTATGTGGTCGCAAAGAGACAGACATGGCAGAGCGACTTTCACTTTCACTTTTCCTTGATAGTGTTATATTGTTTTTCACCGCTCCTCTTTGTGCTAATTCCAATTAAATTCAAAGGCATGTTCCTGCTACTAATATTTAGACATTTAGTTCAACACCTTGATGCAAAACCAAAGGAGTTATTTTTGTTACACATAATTGGTATACCTGAGTATTTTTTTTTTTTTTTTACTACATCGTAGGTAATTCAGTTCAGTTCAGTTCAGTTGCTCATTCATGTCTGACTCTTTGCGACCCCATGAATCGCAGCTCGCCAGGCCTCCCTGTCCATCACCATCTCCCAGAGTTCACTCAAACTCACGTCCATTGAGTCCGTGATGCCATCCAGCCATCTCATTCTCTGTCGTCCCCTTTTCCTCCTGCCCTCAATCCCTCCCAGCATCAGAGTCTTTTCCAATCAGTCAACTCTTCACATGAGGTGGCCAAAGTACTGGAGTTTTAGCTTTAGCATCATTCCTTCAACTAGCCACTAAAAGGCTACAACTCAAAAATTATCCAGCAAATATTCATAAGGCAATAAACATTCATTGAATTTTATAACATTTTTATTGAAACAAACATTCTATTTTTTTCTTTATACAAGAATGGAAAATAAATTATGTTAGATAATGTGTCCCAGGCTACCACAGAATGACTAGCATTTGATTTGATGGTGACCTTTAAATCTCCAGGTTTAATGAACAGAAAATACCTTTATCAGAGAATAAGCCTCATTAAGAGGCTTTGACAAATAGGCTGTATTTGTTGCAAACTGGCTTTTCACATCTGGATGAAAGTGTTCCTATTTCATGTTTAATTACTTGTGCAGTCTCCAAAATGCAGCAAAATGAGTAAAGGAAATTTTCATGGGAGCAAACTCTCCTAAAGAATTTTTTAATAATATTTATGCTCCTGTATATGTAGCTCAGTTTGATACAAAACATGCAGAAGTTACTCAGTTACTGCTGAATAAATTATGTGGAATTAATGATGATTCCATTTTATTTCTTCCTTCACATACTTGCATGAGTTTTCCCAAAGTGGTCTAAAATTCATAGTAAGCAACTCATATATCTATGACTGAAAATCATAAGCTTCAGCATGAAGAGAAACTTTTTAAAAATTTTTATTTATTCATTTTAATTGGAGGATATTTACTTTACAACATGGTGATGGTTTCTGTTATACATCAATGTGAATCGGCCATAGGCATATGTGTGTCACTTCCCTACTGAATGCCCCTCCCTCTCCACCCTATCCCTCCAAGCGGTCACAGAGCACTCGCTTTAGGTGCCCTGAATCTAACTCCCACTGGCTATCTGTTTTACATTTGGTAATGTATGTTTCAATGCTATTCTGAAGAAACTATTGATGATAGATTTTTAGATTTTTCAATTTTCAAAGAGAACAGTGAAACAAAATATACTGATCACTCCTCTTCAATTAAAGTTAAAAAAAAAAGACCAAATACCTATACAGTAGCAAAAAAAGAAATCACTCAATGAGATCTGTTCTTGAACAAGGCCATTCTATCATCTATATTACAGTTCAACCACTATTGAAATGCACTTATGGAAAGAGGAATAATTTTGGAGACTAACATGATAACAAATATGGCAACTCCATAGTATCACATCTATTGAATCATCCAATCAGCTCAACTTCCAAAACATATTTAATTCCATCCATCTATTTCTATATCACTGAGAGAAAAACTATTTTCGGTGAGGCTAAGGAAGGTCAGCCAGTTGTTTTATTTTGAGGTGTTCAGGGGGAGATGCCAACTGGATATGTAGGTGTGTGTTAGTCACTCGGTTGTGTCTGCCTCTTTGTGACCTGTAACCCACCAGGTTCCTCTATCCATAGGATTTCCCAGGCAAGGATACTGCATTGGGTAGTCATTCCATTCTCGAGGTAATCTTCCCCACCCAGGGATCAAACTTGGGTCTCCTGATTGCAGGCAGATACTTTACTGTCTGAGCCACCAGGGAAATTAAAAAGGGATTCTGACTCATGTGCTTGGACTTCAGAAGAGAGTCAGAGCTGGTGACTGAGAGCTGGGTTCTTTAAGGAAGATATGCACCAAAGCCTTAGCATTAAATGAGGGCAGATATAACACACAGATGCAGAAAAGGAAGATCAGACACAAGCCCTGGAAACTTCTGAAATCTAGAGATGTTGGGAAAAAAACCAGAAGAACCACTAGAAGACTAAGAGAGGCAATGGCACCCCACTCCAGTACTCTTGCCTGGAAAATCCCATGGGCGGTGGAGCCTGGTAGGCTGCAGTCCATGGGATCGCGAAGAGTTGGACACGACTGAGCGACTTCCCTTTCACTTTTCACTTTCATGCATTGGAGAAGGAAATGGCAACCCACTCCAGTGTTCTTGCCTGGAGAATCCCAGAGACGGGGGAGCCTGGTGGGCTGCCATCTATGGGGTCGCACAGAGTCAGACACAACTGAAGCGACTTAGCAGCAGCACTAGGAGTAGCAGAAGACTAAGAAAGGATGTCCGATGAAAGAAGAAGTAATCCAGGCCTATGGAAGTAATCCTTCTTTCTTTAGAGGTAAACTTTCTTTCCTTAGAAGCATAAGAAAAAAGGAATTTCAAGAAGGAGAATTAGACTAATGGATTGATTAGCTTCTGGATATTCAGGTAACAGAAAGTAACCACTGGATTTGGCAAGACAGAGGTCACTGTCTACTTTGAAAGAGCATGTTCAGTGGATTACAGAGAATAGAACTAACTAATGTGTACAGAGGGCATAATAAGAGGGGAGAAAGTGAAAACAATGCATAAAGTGGGCCATACTGATATAGAAACAGGAAAGTGATTTTGACTCCATCTTGGGCTTCCCTAATATAATATAGCTTCACTTTGCTGTATGTATTGAGTATATTGACATATTTTTAACACTGCTGCTAAGCTGCTAAGTCACTTCAGTCGTGTCCAACTCTGTGTGACCCCATAGATGGCAGCCCACCAGGCTCTGCTGTCCCTGGGATTCTCCAGGCAAGAAGACTAGATAACTCCAATCACCTTTGTGATAATAGACAATACTTCAAGGTAATCTTTGTTTAGAGATAAGGTGTTAACTTTACTTTAAATACTTTTATTCTTTCATGAAACATTTTACCATGTTTATTTATCCTTTCATTCAATTAAGTGAAAAAGTGGAAGCCGCTCCATTGTGTCTGACTTTTTGCTATTGCACGGACTGTAGCCTGCTAGGCTCCTCTGTCCATGGAATTCTCCAGGCCAGAATACTGGAGTGGGTTCCTGTGCTCTTATCCAGGGGATCATCCCAACCCAGGGATTGAACCCAGGTATCCTGCATTGCAGGCAAATTCTTTACCATCAGAGCCACCAGGGAAGCCAGTCACTCAGTTAAATGACCCTCATTTATGAAACCTGTATGCAAACCTTTGGAGTAAACACTTTGAGAAAGACCAAGCTAAGGAGAAAATGAAAACACCTGTCAAATAGCTAATCCTGGTAGATGTGTAGCAACTAAAACTCATATTTATGCCACTACCATAAGATTTAATACAAATAACATGAAGAAAACAACAAAAATGAGCTTTTTGAAACTAAAGGTTGTCTAAAGAGGCAGATTATATGTATATATGGTGGCGAATCAGAAAAGAAGATGTGTATACAGTTGAATTCCAAAGTATTTTTAAGATATAAAGAAACTTAGAACCAAAATAAAAAGAAAGAAAAATGAAACAAAGCAGCAGTAAGAATTATTGATTGTACTTGGGAGAGGATTCTCACTTGTGAGAGTGGAGTGAGTGCCTCACAGGAAACAGAAAAGTTGTCTGTGTGATTAATTTGAGTGGACTGGGTAGAGTGTCAGGCTTTTCTACTGTATGTCTCATCTTACTCTTTCTGTGTTGTACAAAAATATTTTTTATTAATCTTTTCAGATAATTCATGCTATAAAATTATGTATTTTACATAAAACAATTCTCATTTTATCACATTATGATAATTCTTTTTGGTTTTGTTGAAATAAATTTTTTTTTGGAATTGTACTTTGAAAAAGCATCTTGCATGGTAAACTCTCTCAATTGCAATATGTCCTCCTATGTAAATGTTAATTTGACCTCAAATGTTAATTTTGATCTTCCTAAATGGGAAATTCAATATTGTCTTATTTGAGAAATTTTAAGATATTTCTCTGCTAATTTTCTAAAAGTACACTTTATCTAACAGGATTTTAAGGTTTACAAAAGAATCGCAAATATAATGCCAAGAGTTGTCAAATATTCAGATCAAATAACACACTTTTCTGTGTGTATAGTACATTTATTACAATAAATATACCATTATTGGTACATTATTATTAATCAAACTTATTTTATTCATATTTCCTCAGTTGTTCCCTAACGCCTCTTTTCTGTTTCCAGGCACTTCCATCAGAATACCTCATCACAATTAAGTTATCACATTTCTTTAGTCTCCTCTTTTTTTTGACAATTCCTTAAACATTACTTGTTTTGATTGGCATGGGTTAGACATTTTATAGAATGTCTTTCAAATGGGTTATATCTGATAACTTTTTCTCATAATTACATCATGTTTATTTGTTTGGGGAGAGGCATAGCAAAAAGGTAAAGGGCAATTGTCATCCAACTGTATCAAGAGTACAAATTATCAACACGGCTTATGACTGCTGATGGTGACCTTAACCATCTGACTGGGGAAGTGTTTGAAAGATTCTCCACTATAAAGTATTGTTGACAATTTCCAGTAAGTCAGATTGTCTGCATCTCAGGAGAGGTCGAGGACAGCTCTTGGCAGATAGAGGATCCTATATTGACCAGTCTTGCAAGCTGGCCCCTTCTGGAAAATTGGAAGGTGCTCAAGACTTGATTCAAGGCCTCCAGAGGTAGGAGCGGCATCAGCAGGCCCCTGGGGAGGTTCCCACAGGTGCTATTCCTGGACCAGCAGAGGTTTTCACTGCAGGGCAGGACCTGTTGAGTCTCTGTTCATTCCCTGAGGTCTCTCTTAACTTCAGCTGCCGAATTTTGGCTGAAGTGAGTTAATCCGCAATGGAGAAAACTAAAATCTGTTCCACTGAAGAGAGAAAAGATAGGAATCAAACAAATTCATAAACTTTATTGGTGGCTTGAGCTCTGAAACCACAGAAGAAAGTCTGAGGATGCGCCCAGTAATGGGGAGAACTCGTAGACTGTGGTCATAAGGGACCTTGCAAGTCAAAAATCAAGAGGGTTTAGCTTTGTAACTTTCTCCTCCATGGCTGAGGGGGCTGCTGCCGTGGCTGCCAGACCTCATTCCACTGACGGGAGAGTGGTTGACCCCAGACATGCTGTTGCAAGAGAGGATTCTGAAAAACAGGGGTCTCTTGTCACTGTGAAGAAGCTCTTCACTGGTGGAATTACAGAAGACACCATGGAGCATAGTCTTAAGCATAAATTTGAGAAAAATGGAAAATATAGAAAAATCGATGCCATTGAGAAAAATTACTGACAGGGAGTCTGGGAAATAAAAAAAAAAAGAGGCTTTGGATTTGTTAGTCTTTTTGATCATGATCTTGTGGATAAGATTGTGTTGCAGAAATACCATACCATCAATGGTCATTATGTAGAAGTCAAAAGGCTTTGTTGAGACAGGAAATGCAGGAAGTCCAACATTCTTAAAGTAGAAGAAGAGACCACTTTGGTTTTGGAGATTATTTTGGTGGGCTAAATACTTTGGAGCCTGGATCAGAAAGAAAATTTAGAGGAGGAGCTGATGGATATGGAAGTGGTCCTGGAGAAAAATAAACAAATAATAGTTATTATCTTTTCCTCTTTTCTTCCTGGACTCTTTAGAAGAAAGTCACTATGTGCAGCTCCCATTAAGGAGTAGGGTGTTAAGCTCTACCATCTTGAAAGGGGAGCATTTACATAAATTATCTGGATCATCTTCAGTTTTATTGAGGTACAACTGACAAAATTATAGTTAAAGAGCATGATGTGGATTTTTCCCACTAAGTAATTTAAATATCTACCATCTCACTTATTTACATTTTTTTGAGGGGAATGAGAATATTTCAGTTCTACTTTTCAGCATATTTAAGTATTTAATGCATTATTTTCAACTATATTCACTATGACCTATTAATATATTAGACCACAGACTTTATTATTACTGAAATTTTGTACTTTGTTACCAACCTCTCTCATTTCACCCAGCCAAACCCCCCAACCCATGGCAATCACCATTCCACTCTCTGTTTATATGGGCTAAATACTTCTTTTAAGTTTCACAAATAAGTGATAGCATGTAGCATTGTTTTTCTCAATCTGACGTTTCACTTAGCATAAGGCCCTGCAATTTCATCTGCATTGTCACAAATAACAAGATTTCTCCTTTTTCAAGGCCAATAATACTCCATGTATACATAAACCACATTTTCTTTATTCATTCACCCATTGAGAGACAGTTTGTTTTTGTATCTTGGCTATAATGAAGAATGCTACTGTGAACAGAGGGATACAACTATCTTTCTGAGATAGCAATTTCATGTCCTTTGGAAAAATATGCAGAAGTGGGATTGCAGGATTATATAATTGTTCTATTTTTAATTTCCCAAGGAATCTTCATGCTGTTTCCAATAGTGGCTGCACATATTTACATCCCCATCACCAATGTACAAGTGTTCTCTTTTCTTTACATTCCAACCAGCACTTGTTTCCTCTTGTCTTTTTGATTACAGACAAGTGTGAAGTGATATTTCATTGTTCTTTTGACATGTGTTTCCCTATTGATCAGTAACGTTGAGAATGTTCCTTCTCTCCCTCCCTTCCTGCTTCCTCCTTTCTCATTTTCTCTTTCCTCAAATATTTTGATATTTTTATATACACCAGTAACCACATTTGCTATGTGCTGTGCGTGCTCAGTCACTCATTCATGTTAGATTCTTTGCAACCATGGACTGTAGCCCACCAGGCTTCTCAGATTGTTCAATGACCTAAGAGTGGAATTGTGTGAAAGAAGTTCCTAGATTGACCTGCCCACTACTGCTGTGGGGGGCCGGGGTGGGGGGTGTAGATGTTGGTGGTGGGAGGGAGGCATTCCCAAATCCATATGGTTATTTCTGTGTGCAGAAAATTGATATAAACATGCATCTCCCTTCTGGCTGTTTTATTCACTCCACCCTAGTTTAAGTCTAATAAATTTTCTTATCTGATTGGAAAACCAAAAAGGAAAGAAAAATTAGATGTTGCTATTTTGTCCTTCTTCCTCTTAGGAGAAAACACCACACTTGGAGGGGCAAGCAGCTCAGGTATTATGGCAATTGCAGTCTCATGATGAGAAGAAGTCAGGCATGTCTAAGAATATGCATGGGATTCTGCATAATTTTGAGGTTCAGGTAGCATATCCATTTGTTTCCCATACTGAGTCATGTGCTTCAAATCAACTTCTATTAAAAATAAAGGTTATCCTTCTTCTGCCATTCTTTATATTATTTTATAATTTCTTTAGTCAATGGGTAAGGAAGAGTGGTGTTATTAATTGTTTTTCTTGGAATTTCCCCAAACAAAGCCTCATGGCCACCAGTCAACAAAAAACCTGAAACTAAAATATGTACCTTTCAATAACTTAAAAAATTCAGCCAATGATTATGTAATAGTGAGTGGGGGAAAGAAAGAAATGGGGGAGTTACAGATAGACGTGGCTGATGAATATTAGTAATTATGGGAAGAGCTAGGTGAAAAAATACTTTATTATCATGAGAAAAATTACTGTAAGAGGCTTTAAAAATTTGCTCTATAAAGAAAGTGAAGTTGTTCAGTCTGTGTCGACTCTTCGCGACCCCATAGACTGTAGCCTACCAGGTTCCTCCGCCCATGGGATTTTCCAGGCAAGGGTAATAGAGTGGGTTGCCACTTCCTTCTCCAGGGAATCTTCCCGGTCCAGGAATTAAACCTAGGTCTCCCACATTGTAGGCAGATGCTTTATCTTTTGAACCACCAGAGAAGTCCAAAGAGAGTACATTTTATGGTATAAAGTTTTGAAAAATTACAGATATTCAAAAAAATATAAGCATAACATAAAATGACATTTAGAATATGTTGAAGTAATACTTGTTAAAATAGAAAAAACAAAGTAGGGAGGTGGCAATAAGATTGAGGAATTTAATATTACTTACAGTTCAGTTCAGTTGCTCAGTCGTGTCCAACTCTTTGCGACCCCATTAATTGCAGTACCCCAAGCCTCCCTGTGCATCACCAACTCCAGGAGTTCACTCAAACTCACGTCCATAGAGTCAGTGATGCCATCCAGCCATCTCATCCTCGGTCGTCCCCTTATCCTCCTGCCCCCAATCCCTCCCAGCATCAGAGTCTTTTCCAATGAGTCAACTCTTTGCATGAGGTGGCCGAAGTACTGGAGTTTCAGCTTTAGCATCATTCCTTCCAAAGAACACCCAAGAATGATCTCCTTCAGAATGGAGTGGTTGGATCTCCTTGCAGTCCATATTACTTACAGGGGAACATGAAATCCTGCAAAATGTATTCTTTAGACAAAGCAGCAACCAGAACAACTATGAAGACAGAGGCTAGACTAACACAGAGTAGGGAAAAATAGTAAATAGATAAAAATGACTTTCAAGAAGATTAGTTTTCTGTATAGATGCACTGAAGATATAAAGTGCACATAATAGATGTATTTGAAAATGTATGTATAGACCAAGAAAATGATACAAGAAATAGCCGGAATAAATAGAAAAATATCTCCTAAAATAAAAGAAAAAATGAATAGGCAGCTCAAAACACTCACTGTATGCCAGTGACTTAAAACAAAACAAAAGATAGCATTAACAAAGATAAAAAGGACTAAGACATTTTTTGGAAAACTCACTGATCTTCAAGTTTAAAGAAGAAAACCTGCAAGCATCTAGGGAAAAGAAACAGGAGGTCATTTTAGAGAGAAAATCAGATGATCTTTGATTTCTCAGCAATTTTAGGTGACAGATGACAGCAGAGAAATCTCTACAATGTATGAAAAAGATATGAATATAACTCAACAATTCTATGGCCAGTTGGCATGCCATCCACTGTATAACACAAAATGAAGATGAGTTTGACAAACCCAAGGTTTCAGGAAGTAAAAGCATTCATCTACTCAAAGTTAAAAAATATACCAGTGAAAAATGTCCATTTCAGTAGAATTGCAGGTAAAGAACCAAAGAAGAGATAAATATAAGACGGAATGCAAAAGCTGCATTTTAAAAAATAAAGACAGTTAGTGTGAATAATATCTCCAATACATTCATTCAAAGTGTATCTAGATATTTTACCCAGTCTGTTTCAGAACAGAAAAAGATTAAATAGTTAGGACAAAATATTCATATAAGCATTATTAGTATTTTAGAAATGAATGATGACAATGTGCCAGGCACCTCTCTAGATACAGGTCTACTTCAGAGAAAAAAAACAAGAATTCCTCCCTACATATCTTACATTCCAGAGTGATAGACAAAATTCAAAAAGGATTAGGTAAATACTTAGAATATTAAAAGATAATCAACCCTGTGCAGAAAAAAAAAAGGGGAAGAAAGGGCATAGGGATTGGTAAATAAATTTGAGATTGCAATTTTAAATGGAGTGATCAATGGAAATCTAAATAAAGTATTATTTGAGCAGATAGATGTATGACTTTCAGAACTCCTTGTAATCAGAACATCTAGATTCTACCATTTATTTTTTTAAAACTGTTATTGGAGTATAGTTACTTTTTGTTTCCATAGGTGGTGTAGTTGATAAGAATTTGCCTGCCAATGCAGGAGACACAGGTTTGACCCCTGGGTCAGGAAGATCCCCTGGAATAGGAAATGGCACATCACTCCAGGGTTCCTGCTTGGAAAATTCCATGGACAGAGAAGCCTTGTGGGCTACAGTCCCTGGGGTCACAAAGAGTTGCTTTGCAGTGTTGCATTGGCTTCTGTTGTTCTTGTTTAGTCACCAAGTCATGTCCAAATCTTGGTGACCCCATGAAGTGCAGCACACCAGGCTTCCCTGGCTTGTCGTGGTGAAGTTGAAGTTTCTGCTGTACAGCAGAATGAATCAGCTATATGTATACATATATACCTTTTTTTAAAAAAAAATTTTCCTTCCTGTTTAGGTCACCACAGATCACTGGGTAGAGTGTCCTGTACTATACAGTTGTTGTTGTTGATGATCAGTTGTGTCCAACTCTCTGTGACTCCATAGACTGCAGCATGCCAGGCTTTCCTGTCCTTCATCATCCCCCAGAGCTTGCTCAAACTCATGTCCATTGAGTCAGTGATGCCATCCAACCATCTCATCCTCTGCTGTCTCCTTCTCCTCCTGCCTTCAATCTTTCCCAGCATCAGGGCTTTTCCTATTGAGTCCACATTTCACATCAGGTGGCCAAATTTTGGAGCTTTCAGTCCTTCCAATGAATATTCAGGACTGACATCCTTTAGGATGGACTGGTTGTATCTCCTTGCAGTTCAAGGCATTCTCAAGAGTCTTCTCCAACACCACAGTTCAAAAGCATCAGTTCTTCAGTGCTCAGCCTTCTTTATGGTCCAACTCTCACATCCATAAATGACTATTAGAAAAACCATAGCTTTGACTATATGGACCTTTGTTGGCAAAGTAATGTCTCTGCTTTTTAATATGTTGTCTAAGTTGAACATAACTTTTCTTCTAAGGAGAAAGCATCTTTTAAATTCATGACTGCAATCACCATTTGCAGTACTTTTGGATCCAAGAAAATAAACTCTTTCACTGTTTCCATTGTTTCCCCATCTATTTACCATGAAGTGATAGGATCAGATGCCATAATCTTCATTTTTTGATCGTTGAGTTTTAGGCCAGGTTTTCATTGGTTGTCTATTTTATGCATAGTAACAATAGTGTGTGTATGTTAATCGCAATCTTCCAGTTCATCCCATCCCCCCTTGGTATCCATGTTTGTTCTCTAGGTCTGTGTCTCTATTTCTGCTTTGTAAATAAAATAATTATTCTTAAAATAGCTGGGATGGGGTGGAGAGGAAGAGGAAGAATCGGGAGAGTGGAGGGAGAGAGTAGCACCATGCTAGGAAATAAAGCTTGGAATTTATTATCAGTTTGGAATAGCTCCCTACTTGGGCAAAATTTTATTAACTCTGGACAAACTTAGGTATCATAACACAAAGAGTATCCACCTCATCATCACCCCCACACAATTTAACCCCCAAACTAGAGCCTTATTGTGAACCCTGAGGCAGCAGAAGCCACAGGACTGACAGGTCTCCATGCCCGATGATGAATTGTGGGTGGATTCATGCCCCACAGGGCAAAATCTAAGTAAATACAAGAACTGGTGAATATATTTTTCTTTCTTCCTCCTCTCAGCAGGCTGCACTGACAGTCATTTACATGGCTTCTTAGAAGAAGATTCTGCAAGATTGAGCAGTCCGTAGTGCTTAATGCTAAGTGATGGCTCCTTGTATTACTTTTTATCCTTTTTTGTCTTGCTCCTTCTTTCCTTGTCTGTGCTGTCTCAGTTTGGACTCCCTAAAATATAGCAGAAGGTAATGTATGCCATGGGATCTGCTTTACCCAGGCTAAAATATTCATTGATAACTTTATAGATTGCAACAAATATAAATTCAAAATTCACTGTCACCTTTCAGTCCCTATGTTTATCAAGCATAGATTTCCCATAATGTCATCATAAATTTTTTTAAAATATAAATTTATTTATTTTAATTGGAGGTTAATTACTTTACAATATTGTATTGGCTTTGCCATACATCAACATGAATCCACCACAGGTATACACGTGTTCCCCATCCTGAACCCCCCTCCCTCCTCCCTCCCTGTACCATCCCTCTGGGTCGTCCAGTGCACCAGCCCCAAGCATCCAGTATCCTGCATCGAACCTGGACTGGCGATTTGTTTCATATATGATATTATACATGTTTCAATGCCATTCTCCCAAATCATAAATTTTTAATGGATCAAAATTGCCCCCATTTTTTTTTTTCTGGGAGACTAAATGCATACACATACATTGAAAAATAGATGATCCCATAAAACAATGTCCTGGAGTTAGGGTGTTGGCAGAACTTGTAGGACAGTAATCAGTATTTCACAAAGTCAAAAGATCTGTGAGTAACAGCCTATCTCTCTTTGCAACTTCACTACACTTTCCACAGAGTGCTTTTTATTTTCCCTCTCAGGATTAAGATAATTTCTGTTACAAACAGATGCATAATAATATAATTACTTGGTAGAGATGTCATGGCATGAATGAGATCAATGTTATATATCCCATCATGTCAGGACTCCTCTGACTTCAGCTGTTGCCATAATGGACAATTTCATGCAAGATTAGCCTGTGTTGACAGCATCTCATCTCATGCCTAGACTATAAGTCTTACAACTTTTTACTTCAAGGCCTTGTAAAGCCTTTTCCAATAACACATAAGCGTGACCCTGAAATGCAGGATAGCTGAGACATTCAGGGTCGACCGTTGTGATGGAAGTGCGTGCTTGGTTGTGTCCGACTCTTTGTGACCCCACAGACTGTAGCCTGCCTGGCTTCTTTTTCCAAGGAATTTTCCAGACAAGAATACTGGAGTGGATTGACGTTGTTGGGGTCTTCCCAACCCAGGAATGGAACACACATCTTCTTCATTGGCATGTGGGTTCTTTACTCCTGAGCCACCCCAGAAGCTGGGTCAACCTTGAGGCATATGGATAAATTCCCCAGTTTCCCTGTATATCACAAGGAAAATTCTGAAAAAAAAAATTGTAAATTGCTTGGGAGGTGTCAACAAAATCAATCCTGTATTCTATGACTGTCTTTTGCAGAAAGCACTCCCTTCATTGGTTTCTCCACCATCTTCTCCACCCTCTTCCTTTCTGCAGGCATTTCCACCATGTCATGGCTTCAAGACCTGCTCTGGGGAAGAATGTTCTAAAGATATGAGATTTTATTGCATAGAAAAAGCACCTATTTTACAAGTAATTACATTTATATTGTAGGAAAAGGGAAAGTCTGGTAGAAAGTAAGAAGCCATTAGGAGAGAACAAAATGTTTTGCAAGAGTAGGCAATACAGGGGAACCCACTAAGACAAATGAGTGTTTATATAGTTTTTTTGCAAGCCTGCTTAACAGATCAAGAGTTTTCATACATATTTCAAATTATTTTTCTAATTAAACAGTAGTTTTCATGATATAAGTGATCAAGCTTTCTATATACTAAATAAAGGCCTCTCTTTGGGGGTAAATTTATATAAGTTTAGATAGTATGATATAAACAGTTTAAGAGACGCATACTTGGAGAAAAGGTAACTGTCCTGCACCATTGGTGGGAATGTAAATTGGTACAGCCATTGTGGAGAACAATATGGAGGTTCCTTAAAAAGCTAAAAATAGAAATACTATATGGCCCAGCTACCCCACTACTGGGCATATTCCCAGAGAAAATCATAATTCAGAAGACACATACACTCCAGTATTCATGACAGCACTATTTACAATAGCCAGGATGTTTAGGGAGCAACCTAAATGTCCATCAGCAGAAAAATGTATAAAGAAGCTGTGGTACATGTATACAATGGAACATTACTCAGTCATAGCAAGGGATGAAATTGGATCATTTGTAGAGACATGGAAAGACCTAGTGATTGTCATATAGGGTGAAGTAAGTCAGAAAAGAAAAAAAATATATATAGTATATTAGCACATATATGTAGAATCTAGAAAAACGATGCAGATGTTATTATTTACAAAGCAGAAATAGAGCAATGGATGAAGTGAAAAAATGTATGGATACTAAGGGGTAAAGGGGAGAGAGGGAGGAAATGGGCAATTAGGATCAACGTATAAACACTATTGATGCTGCTGCTGCTGCTGCTAAGTCGCTTCAGTCGTGTCCGACTCTGTGTGACCCCATACACGGCAGCCCACTAGGCTCCCCCATCCCTGGGATTCTCCAGGCAAGAACACTGGAGTGGGTTGCCATTTCCTTCTCCAATGCATGAAAGTGAAAAGTAAAAGTGAAGCTGCTCAGTCGTGTCTGAGTCTGCGTGAACCCATGGATTGCAGCCTACCAGGCTTCTCCCTCCATGGGATTTTCCAGGCAAGAGTACTGGAGTGGGGTGCCATCTCCTTCTTCGAACACTAATGATACTATGTATAAAATAGAAAACAAGTGAGAACCTATTGTATAGCCCAGGGAATTCTACTCAGTGCTCTGTGGTGACCTAAATGGGAAAGAAGTCCAAAAAAGAGGGAATATAAGTATGCATATAGTGGATTTATTTTGCTGTACTGCGGAAACTAATATAGCATTGTAAAGCAACCATACTCCAATAAAATTAATTTAAAAAGAGACTCCCCCTTTACCGCCTAAAGACTGGAAACCAGAACAATAAAAGTTTACTAAAATTGGCTTCAAATGTTGGGAATAAGAGGTAACACAATTCTTTTTTAAAAATTCTTTTAATATGTAATGACACTCAGAGGGGTAAGATTTTAATATAGCCAAATTGAAAGCATTGCACGCAAAGAAAAGCAGCTCATTGAAGTTCATGCAGGAAGGAAAGAGAGAAAGAATCCCTGGGGCAAAAAAAACCAAGTCTCGTATGTATTTTATTTTATTTTTTAATATAAATTTATTTATTTTACTTGGAAGTTAATTACTTTACAATATTGTATTGGTTTTGCCATACATCAACATGAATCCGTCACAGGTATACGTTGTGGGAATGCATACATCAGATTATTTTCTAACACTTTATTTTGACACCATGATCAAAATATAGATATAGTTTTGGGATTTATGTGTTAGAATTGAGAAAAGAATAGATTTTTTCCCATAAATTAGCAGACAAAAAATATTGTGACTATATTGAAATATGCTAGCTTTAAAAATATTCATAAAATAAACTATAGCTTTGTCAGATGTAAGTGACAGTTTCATCAACTCTGAAAAAAACATATAATTTTTTATCCATTTAGATACCAATGTGAGATAGCTAACATCAAGGAGTAAAACAATTGTAGGCTTAAGAATTTTTTACTTTTAAAAGAATCATAGTTTTTGAAGATTACAGATGTAAGAATCTGATTTTCCTTTAATCTTTAATTTCAAGTTAAAAGTAAAGTAAGTTTCATATAAAGTCAATTACTTTAATGCTTACATGTATTCATTTCTTAGTATATTAGTTCCCTAATTAAAATTAATTCATTGTTTGCTTTTAAATACTTACTCTGCATGTACTGATTTGTTAAGCTTGACTTTTTTTAAAAACGATTGCTGTCTGATTGAACAAAATTATTTAAACAACATATGCAAATCTAGTAAATTAAACCATAAATATAGTAAAAAGGGGGCTTCCCAGGTGGCTCAGTGGTTACGAATCTGCCTGCCAATGAAGGAGACATAGGAGATGTAGATTTGATCCCTGGGTCAGGAAGACCACCTGGAGGAGGAAACAGCAACACACTCCAGTATTCCTGCCTGGGAAATCCCACGGACAGAGGAGCCTGGTGGGCTATAGTCCCTGAGGTCACAAAGAGTTGGACTCGACTGAGCAACTGGCATGCATAGTAAAAAGTAGTTTGCTAAAAGATTCAAACACTATATTGTATTAAAATATATTTTATATATTTCAAATTAAAATCAGAAACCTGAAGTCAACTTTATATTTTTAGACTGATAGATCATAGGTCTGATCTATCAGATTCTCTAACAAGTCAAAATCCTTCAAGCATAACAGGTTCTTCAAATAATAGATTATTCCTAAGTTAAAAAATGACTAGTGTGATATGTTTGATCTTTACCTTTATATTTATCTCCCTTTTTAAACAAATCTAAAAAATCATGTATCCTCTAGGAAAGCAGCTTTTCCATATCAAAGAGTTGGCATTACGAGTTTAACTATTTAGGAGCATGTGATGGCTAAGATCTCAAGTGCATGAAGGTTTCAATAAGGTCCTAGAGGTTGCATTTCTTCAGTTGACTCATGCTACAAACAAATGAGCATTCTGAAGGATTTTATTTATTTTAATGATACAAGGCATCTCCATTGCTAAATCTTCCACCACTACATTGAGATTGATTTCAAACATTTATTTTCCCTTCAAGTTACTTCCGTGTGTAATGTGTTCATCTCATTAGAATAGATTTAAATCTCTACACTCACTCTTGCAGATAAATAATTCTATAACTTACTTGAATTTCACATTATGTTAAAATTTAATATATTTTTCAATATTTAAAAATATTTTAATGGCATTCTCATGAATTCTAAGTACCTCTAACAACTTTATCTGCCGTTTAACAATTATAATGAAATAGAAAATAGAAATAGATTTTAAAAATAAAATGATCTCTCCAGGTTCAGCTATGCTGTACCAAGCCTTCTCTCAATCATTGTAGATGTAATATATCTATGCTTCCAAAGAAAAATTAGAATAATAATTTGTATTCTTTTTTCTTTTTTTAATATAAATTTATTTATTTTAATTGGAGGTTAATTACTTTACAATCTTGTATTGGTTTTGCCATACATCAACATGAATCCGCCACAGGTATACACGTGTTTCCCATCCTGAACCCCCCTCCCTCTTCCCTCCCTGTACCATCCCTCTGGTTCGTCCCAGTGCACCAGCCCCAAGCATCCAGTATCATGCATCAAACCTGGACTGGTGATTTGTTTCATATTTGTATTCTTATACAGCCTTCAGGAAGAAAAGAATATCAATATTATAACTGTCAAAAATAAATTTAATAAGTCATTCCACTGTATATACCTTAAACTCTTGTGTCTTATATAGAGTCTCCAATGATTTCAAACAAGTGAATTATATGATCATAGTTGTATATCTGGAAGAAAAAGTCCTTGGAACAATGTAGGGGTAAATGGAAGGTGTGATGGCCTTGGAGGCAAGAAGTTCCTTAGGAGGCTCCTGCAGAGGAGTAGGCATGAACCTTGCCCTTAAATGTGTTTGGAAGAATGGGACTTGGTAGAGATTTAAGAGAAAGAATTGTTGGGAAACATTGATTCAATAGAAAGTATGGAAAGTAGGAGACTGTGTAATAAAACTGTGGGATGCTTGGCTTGATTTGATGAGGAGGTTGTCAAAGAGTCATCTTAATTTTGTGTGTGTTTTTTTTTTTTTATGACAAATATTGATACAATTTCTGGCTCTCAAAAGTGCCTGCTGCTGCTGCTGCTGCTGCGTCACTTCAGTCGTGTCTGACTCTGTGCGGCATTATAGACAGAAATCCACCAGGCTCCCCTGTCCCTG